>NC_056742.1:225026932-225206253 GCF_019279795.1 Protopterus annectens
TAATTTGCCTCTTTTTTCTTTTTCTTTCCCATTAACTCTTCATCTGTTTTATCTCACATATACTCGTTGCTTAGTGTTTCATTGCAATCCTTATAACTAGTTAGTAAGCATAGTCAGTTACTAGCCTCCCACTGTATTTTTCATTTAATATGTTTGACTGAAAATATCAAAATAATATACAACAGTAAAACAAACATCATCCATGTATGTGGGGGGAGGGCTACAAGCTAAACATGTCAAACACAAACCTGAAACCAAGCTGCAACTCCCACATCCCCATTTCTTATGTTTACCAAGTGAGTATGCAAGGCGCTAATTAGCACTTTGGTACTGACTCTGCAATTCAGACAGGTTTCTCCTCATTTTGCAGCTAAAATGTCTCTGGATTAATGCTTTTCATGATTGCTTTAACTGGGCCTTTCTGTCACAGAGTTAATTAATGCTTATGGCTGGGTTTTTTTTAACCTATTTTTTTAAGATGTGACATAATGACATTAAGTTGGACATCTGTTTGTGGTCAATGTCTCCCCCTTTGTTGTTCAAGGGGTCTAAATGCAGTCAGCTTTGTTTTTTTTTTAGCTAGTAATTCAACACAGTATTGATCAACAGACACTTCTGACATAACATATTTTGTAAAATAACTCACTTTTGAAAAGTACGGGGTATTTTAACTCTGAAAGAGTTTGCATAATGAGTAACGTTACTGAAAACATTAAACTATTTATGAACTGAATTTTGAGTCATATTAATGCTTAAAATGGAATCTCATTTTTAGCAAATACTCATTTGCAATTTTTCAAAAGAAATCTAACAAAATGTTGAGTAGAGTAAATGAAAATCTGACTGACACAATAAAGTTTGGTTTCAGTATGTGGCTTTGTTCGTAATTAAGGCACATGTTTTAGACTACATTATTTTGCTGTTATGTATATTGCAATAGGTTTCATGGTTTGGATACTTCTGTGAACTTATTTAATATAAGGAAAACATGCATGTGAAACAAATTGTTAAATACATTCAAAAGATTATAATGAAACTCGGGGAAAATAAACAAGAGGCTAGAAGAATTCTGATCATGCTGGATGAAGGATTTCCATACTTTGTCCATAAGCTAGTGTTTCTTGTTGTTTTACATCTATATCAAACTTTACTGAAATAATTTTGTGATGAAAGCTAAACTCAGTATTCTACTTTCTCATTGATTCTTATTTTACCACAGGTAAGTTTAATTTCATAATTTTTGTTTGCTCTTGTGATTGTTTTTAGCTTGCTAAAAGCTAATAATTGAGTAATGTATGTACTGTACCTGTGTACTATGTATGTATTCTACTTATGTTCCAAATTTCAGCTGTACACCACAAATCTATTAATTACCTTTATTTTTAAATTAATATTTTCTTGTTCTCTCCACTGTAACTGTTGATGTGCTGCATACCACTGTAAAAACATGTATATTGTAATTTGTGTGTATATTGATCATGTCTAAATATCTAAATGTATCTGTAATTTTTCTATGTGGAGCTTTTCTCCCCGGGCTTCTGCTGAAAAACGGTCTTTCCGGCTCACTCAAACACCTCCGGTTAATAAATGTAAAATTAAAAAAAATACACAACTGTTGTTGAACTAAACTTAAGCTTTCTCACCAGAGATGCATGTAACTGGTGGATATAGATACTCTGTCTAATAATTAAGGGCATTAATGCTTGTTTAAAAAAAAACAAGTATTTTGTAGTCCACTTTAGAAAAGCAGTAAAATGCTAATATAGGCATATTTGATGATTGTAGCAGCTGCAAATGTCGATTAGCTAGGTCACGGAATTTGAATGGGGCAGTAATTAGATGACTGCAGAGGAGAGATCTGACCTCTGAAGCTGAGTATCCAAGGTCAAGGGCAGAAGGATGTGGAACCTTAGAATTCTGTTACTACTTCTCATTTTAATAAATCTCTTCATTTTGTGTTTCTTCGTTCTTTCTTTCATTTGCATTGTGTCTCACTAATGTCTTAAAGGATACAAGGTAAAAAGTGTTGCATTGCATGAAAGAATGAACTGAGAGAGAGATACAGAAGTCTTATCTGCCTGGAGAGTGGTCTAAATAAAAGCAAAAAGAATAGTAGATATTTTTGTCTATGACTGTATCAGCTAAGAATACACTGGTATGAACATAACATGCATTCTCAGGAAGGGATATACATCAGATATCATTGTCACCTCACAGCAATAGGTTCTCAGGTTTGATTCTCAGCTGGAGTTCCTTCTGTGAAGAGTCTGAATAGCCTCCCTGTGTTTACATGGTACTCTGGTTTCTTACCACATTCCAAAGACATGCGGTAGGTGCATCAGAGATTCCACATTCGTCATATGTGTGGGTATGTGTGGAAATGTGTGATATGAAAGAACAGCTGAAGCAGGGCTAGCCACCTGGTGGTGTGAACCTTGGCTCTAGATAATTGTCACTGCTGAAGTGACATCCCGACCCCATGAGAAAAATGGGGAAAGGGGCTGTGAATGGATGGATGGCAAATCAGATCGAAAGTGATGACAAAACCCAGCAGTATTTTTTCAAGGTTGACTTACAAATGGTGAAAGGTTGCCAAGCAGACTGCCAGTATATACAAAGCATTGTTTAGCAGCTTACATTGATGTTTTTCAAACAATGATTATATTTTATCATGCTGGCATGTAATTAGGGTTTGAAAATGTGAGGAAGGGCACGGCATCCTGTGTCTATGCCAAAGCATTAACAGAGGTACCGTAGGGAGAAGCACCAATGACTTTTGGGGGGTATGTTAACAATTTTTCAAAGACTCTGAGTATAATATGCTATTACACTATGTGATTGTTGCCTAAGCATGTTTTTTTTTTTACATGTGCTGTGTTGTTATTCTGCATTGTACAGCTCATTTTTCTGTATTTTTGCAGTTTGCATCTTGAATTAATTTTGAAGAGATTTTTTATGTGTAAGAGTACTGGGGACAGCACAATCAGTGAAGCATCTGAAAGTACTGATAGTAAATGTACTAAGGTTGTGATACTGAGTGTGAGCTGAAGTTTACTGTTATTGGACATGTTTCAACATTGTACCATATTTATGACCACTAAATGTGCAGACAGGATAAAATTATTTGGAGGAGCTACTTAATGGGTGGTGCCTTGGATGTTTGCAGGTATTTTAGGTGGGTTATAAACAGGGAGAAGAGAAGGTGACATTTTAGTTAATCCCATAGTAGTTCTGTGTTCGCATTTCCTGATGAGAAAGATATTCTAGGGATGCTTGGAACGTTCTTCATCTATACTCATCCTTCATACCTTGTAGATTTTTTTAGTGAAACTCCTTGTCCTAGTACCTAAGTGGGGGTGGGGAGGATAGATGTCATGAAGGGTAGGAACTGCAGAATAGTTACAAAATAAGGTGTAGGAGAATGTACCAGAATGGGACAAAAGTTGGTACCTGACAGGGAGAATGGAAATGAGTGGTACAGATGCCACTGATATGTTGAGAAACAGAGGCGGGGAGACCTTGCATCAGCAAAAAGATCATCTGAGAGTCTGATGAGTTTAGCTTTAGAGGGTGGACTCAACTGGGTTGCAGGAATGAAAATGGAAGGCAATGGGTGCACATAAGAGGGTGTGAGCTGTGTAGGTATAGACTGTGATCTGGAGCATAGGCGAGTTCAACAAGCAAATCAAGATAAGTCATTGGGAGAGGGCAGGGATGTAGGCAATCTATTTTGCAGGATTAATGGTTGTCTTACTCATTAACACTAAGAAAAAAAATTTGCAAAAGTCATGTTGACAGAGTTCTAGAAGGTATCATCCAGGTTAAGATAAAAGGAAAGGTTTTGCTTCATAAAGATGAAATTGTCATCAGATGCCATGTGTGTTCATGGGTCTACTTCACATAATCGAATATCCAAATGTTCAACTTTCATATGACCTAGACCATATGATCAAACATTTGAATGTTTGACACTGTTACAAAAAAAAATAAATAAACAAAAAAAAAAAAAACTAAACATTGCTAGCAGGGAGGCAAGCCCCCCTGCAACCCCCACCTCCCGCTATTTAAATATGCCAACTCTGAGATTGCACTACATTGCGGTAAAGGGAAATCTTCCCATTCCATGCTCTCTGGATTAACCCATTCAGACTGTTCGAAGTTTTAAAAGTTCAATCATATCGTCTCGGCCATATGAATGTCGAGCTTTTAAAAGTTCGACCATCTGAAGGGGACCCGATTTCATATACATTTTATATACTGAAATAGGAGAAATAAAATGAAGCAGTGATTCTCTGAAAAGAAATTGACAACATAGAGTGGTCTTATGTTTCAAGATATGAGGCAAATAAGCCTGGTGAGAAATTGGCTATGGAAGAACAGATGACATATTAAGTGACAATGAAGGTGGACAGATACTGAGCAGACTAACGGTAGTGCTAATAGAAAAGAGGATGTGATAAAGGTATTCCGTATCCCTACTTGTCAATAATTTGCAAGATCAGAATCAAGGCAGACTTTTAATCATCTTTAGTATCATATTTTATTTTTTAAATTCAACTTTATTGATTTGACATATGAACATCATACAGACCAAGCTATTAAATTTATCTTTGGTAAGAGATAACACACTATTACCTGACAAAAAGTAAAAAAAAATACTTTAAAACAAATTGTACCATTCAGTTGTTAATATGATGACATAGTACACAACCCTTTAACATCCATTCTTCATGTAGCTGCTTCCATTATTGAAAGATTAATGCAATTATAGCCTGTAGGATACAGTGCCAAGAAGCCGAAATTTAACATCATTGTCATCTGATATATTATTTTGTCTAGCATGCCTAAGACCAATGACTATCCTCTTTTAAACTAAATTGTGTAACATGCCCTAGAACAAAAGTTACTCTTTTATAAATTATATTGTGTACCATGGTGAGTTGCATTGTGTCTTTGTGGACTTAGAGAAAGCATATGACAGGGTGCCTAGAGAGAAGTTGTGGTATTATATGAGAAAGTCGGAAGTGTCAGAGAAGTATGTAAGAGTGGTACAGGATATGTATGAGGGTAGCGTGACAGCAGTGAGGTCTGCAGTGGGAGTGATGGATGCATTTAAGGTGGAGGTAGGATTACATCAAGAATCAGCTCTGAGCCCTTTTTTATTTGCAATGGTGATGGACAGGTTGACAGACGAGATCAGACAGAAGTCCCCGTGGACTATGACGTTTGCAGATGACATTGTGATCTGTAGTGAGAGTAGGAAACTGGTGGAGGAGACCCTGGAGGGGTGGAGATATGCTCTAGAGAGAAGAGGAATGAAGGTCAGCAGGACTAAGACAGAATATATGTGTGTGAATGAGAGGGAGGATAGAGGAATGGTGAGGATGCAGGGAGTAGAGATGGAGAAGGTAGATGAGTTTAAATACTTGGGATCAACAGTTCAGAGTAATGGTGAGTGTGAAAGAGAGGTGAAGAA
Source organism: Protopterus annectens (assembly GCF_019279795.1). Taxonomy (NCBI): domain Eukaryota; kingdom Metazoa; phylum Chordata; order Ceratodontiformes; family Protopteridae; genus Protopterus; species Protopterus annectens. The sequence continues at coordinate 225,032,409 of NC_056742.1, forward strand.
GAGAGTACAGGCAGGATGGAGTGGGTGGAAAAGAGTGTCAGGAGTGATTTGTGACAGACGAGTACCAGTAAGAATTAAAGGGAAGGTCTACAAGAGGGTAGTGAGACCAGCTATGTTATATGGGTTGGAGACAGTGGCATTGACAAAAAGGCAGGGGTCAGAGCTGGATGTGACAGAGTTAAAGATGTTAAGATTTGCACTGGGTGTGACGAGAGTGGACAGGATTAGGAATAAGTATATTAGAGGGTCAGCCCAGGTTGGAAGGTTTGGAGACAAAGCCAGAGAGGCAAGATTACGTTCGTCTGCACATGTGCTGAGGAGGGATACAGAGTATATTGAGGAAAAGATGCTAAGGATGAAGCTACCAGGTAACAGGAAAAGAGGAAGGCCTAAGATAAGGTTTATGGATGTGGTGAGAGAGGACATGCAGGTGGTTGGTGTGACAGTGCAAGATGCAGAGGACAGAAAGAAATGGAAACAGATGATCCGCTGTGGCGACCCCTAAGGGAGGAGCCGAAAGAAGAAAAAGAAGACCATAGTTAAGACCTGTAACTATCCTCTGTTAACCTATATTGTCTAGCATGCCTGAGACCATCAATAGTTTTTGTCCAGAGAGGTTTTATCACATGGCAAGACCAAACTAAGTGAAAGTATTGTTAAATTGTTTCTATTAGCGTGCCAGCATCTGTTACCTCTTGATTGCTTCTTTTTAGCTGTCTTAGAGGTGATAATAAACAGTTTATCAGCTCTGCAAAGCTAAAATGGTTGCAGGATTAATGGTTGCCTCACTCATTAACACTAAGAAAAAAAAATGCAAGAGTCACGTTGACAGAGTTCTAGAAGGCATCATCCAGGTTAAGACAAAATGAAAAGTTTTGCTTCATAAAAAAGGTCTGCGAAGTCAGGAGTTATTAATTGTAAGGTGTTTACCCTTATGCACAATGAAATAAATCCTTACCATTTCAGTTTCTTGTGAGTGCAGACAACACCAGGTGTCTCCAGAACTATCAAGCATATTGGTTTAATTTTTAATGTGAAACTTTCCAGTGTGTTATAATCATTCTTAATTTTGAACAGCAGGCTGTAATGTCCTTTAATTATGTAATGTGTTTCCCTTTAAGTGCTTTGATTTGGAAGGACTGCCATAAGCTGAGACTTTTATATAAAAATCATTCTGTCTGAGTGGTGTAGAAAAGTATATAGTTGGTGGAGCAGTCTCAAATATCTTTAAGGAACATGATATCTTTGTTAATCAAGGCTTTTGTAGGATGGACATTTCAACCAGTTGAATCTTGTTAAAGAATGTTAACATTAATTTGCTTTACTGCCAGTTTGTCTTGTAATCCTTTTAAGACAGATTTATTGTTTGTTTCACGATCCTGTCCAGATGGATTATTAAAGTTGTTCTGTATGCACTTGATTAGTGACTGCATTAACTGGTAGATTACCCACACTTAGAAAGTTTGCATAGTGTACTTGCAAACCGATAAATGTAGTGATGTTTCAGTTGATTTCTAGTTTATAAAAATGCTAATTACTGCAAGAAGGACATTGCCAAGCCTATTTCATTAAGGTAGGCTTTCAGGCAAATGGTACAATCATCCACAGATCATGATGTTAGCAGTATATGAAAAACAATGTAGCTGTATCCTGTACTGGATGATTCCCAGGAGGAAGAGGAGTTCCAACATATCTGCCACCATAACAAATAGTGATGAGAAAGGGCATCCTTGTCTTGTAACACCAACAGGAGATTCTAGAAGAATGAAATCCAATTTGAGAAAAAATGAATAGCTGGATAACATAAAGTAGTTTGCAACATTCAATAAACTGGGATGGCAAACCCAGTTTTTGTAATGATGCCCACAAAGAACTCTAGATGACTGCCTTCCAGCACACCGCTGAAAAAGCCCAGGTGGTTGGCGATGACAACTGATGGAATATTTTTTCCAGTCTACCAGCAATTGATCAGTAAATGGCTTATCCTGTAGTGTACCTATTGAGTTTAGGGTGAATTATTTATTTTGCTGATTTGTAACTAGCAAGGAACTGACTGTGTTGAATGTTAATGTCATAAAACTCTATTAAGGAGCTTGAAAAGAGTCACCTGTTGAGCCATCCTGGCCTTGAGCTTTGCTGGATGGAAGATAGCCACAATAATTCCTGCTATGATAAAGGTTTTGCTAGCATGTTGATGTAATTTAGGGCCAACTGCATAATTGTAGGCAAACTAAAACTTTGTCATGACATATAGTATTGTGTTGAATGGTAGTTCATAAGCTTCAGTGGCATTCCTCCAGCTCAAAAGCACAGAAACACAGAAATCCAAGTAATGGATACACTGAGTGAAGCAATAAGTCCAATAAGTCCAAGTTAGAACGAGTACCATTGAATTTTTTCCAAACCACAAAGCTTTTGGGACTTGCCCTTTCTCAGCGTATATACAAGAAAAACAATAACATGATTGATTACATACTCTAAGTCACACAACACAGCATTAATTAAAAAACAAATAAATTATTAACACATTTTCTGCAAACACAGTATAATCAATACTAACAATAAGTAAATGTACACATATTATGCATCCCTTATTGCTTCACTCAGTGTATCCATTACTTGGAGTTTTTCTATTTTGTGTTTTTGAACTATGTTCTCCATAGGATCATTGGATCATAGAAAGTTACTAGGCTATTGGCCCTGAGGCCCTTATAATCCTAGCCAAGAGTTTAACCCATGCATAGACAAATCAGCACTCAATGTCCCTGTCCAGCAGGGACACTGGTGGAATCCCAGGGATGTATTTTCTATTTCCCATCCAGTTATCCAGGTTGCGCTTAAAAAGGGATAAAGAGGTACTCTGCCTGATGTGGAAAGGGAGTCTATTCCATAGATGGAGGTGTCTCTGGGACACAAATCTGTCCCACCAAAAAGTCCTATTGATGTCACAGACCAGGCTGAGGCCGTGTGTGCAGGTTACTCCAGTGGAGCTTGACTTGCGGATATGCAGCAGTCACATCAAGGTGGGGTCTGAGATCACCTCGTATACCAGACAAAGGCCACCTCTGAGGAGTCTTTATGAAACAGAGTAGAAGAGCAGGGCTTCTAGACTGCCTGTGTATAGTAGATTTTTGAGGCCCTGGATTCTCCTGGTGAGGAACCTCTGTGGTCTCTCCAGCTGCTGCATGTGCTTTGCAAGGTAATTGCCGAATGGGGCATTGTACTCAATAATGGGCCTTATAAGGGAAGAAGACAGGGATGTTATGATCTTCTTTTTCCTGGATGAGATACCCTCACTTATGAGGTGGGCCATGTATAAAGCTTTACATACAATGGAAGCAACATGGTTGTCAAAAGTCAGGTTGCTATCAATCTGGGTTCCCAAATCCCTCACAACTGACTGCATGCTTAGGATATTGTTATTAATGTGATAATTTGTTGGGACATCACTCTCTCCAAAAGGGATGATGATGCATTTTTTTGTATTCAGCTTGAGGCCATGTTTCTTGCACCAGTCATTTATTTGGATTAGACCCTTTGGAGGATGTCCACATCACTAGGGGAAATGATGACAGCTCCCAACTTGCAGTCATCTGCAAACTTGGTCAGCCACAGCCCGCTGGTTTTGGCACCTCAGAAAAGTATATCCCAAATAACAGAGGCCCCAAGACCGAACCTTGGGGTATGCCACTCAATACGGGTCTACTGCTTGAGGTGGCTTCTCCTATTTTGACTAGGTGTATTCTATCAGTGAGCCAGTTAGCTACCCATTTGTTAACATATGGATTGATGCCTAGTTGAGAGAGTTTATCTATTATGCCCAAGTGGGGAATAGTGTAGAAGTTTTTGGCCAGGTCAAGGTAGATGGTATGCACTGTCTTCCCTTCATCCATGGCTTTGGTGACTGTCTCAAAAAAGTCGACCAAAGTTAACAGACATGACCTCCCCTTGACAAAGCCAAACAGTGTGGGATCGAGTGTTTGGAGGTTGCCAATGTCCTTGTTAATGAGGTCCATGATAATCTGTTCCATGGCCTTGTAGATCAGGCTAGTTAGGCTGATGGGTCTATAACTTCCCGGATTGGTGGATGCTCCACCTTTGTGCAGAGGGATGACAGTGCCTGTCCTCCACTCAGCTGGGACAAAGCCAGTACTCAGGCTTTGATTGAATAGGGCACGTAATGGTGCTGGAGGTTCGTGCCTGAGTTCATGTAGGATGCAGCCTGGGATGTTATCAGTCCCATGGAGACTGCATTTTTTTGTCTTTGAGAGAACAATGATGACCTGATCCCTAGATGTAAGAAGAAGGGGGCAGGTACAGGGAATGTCCTGATTTTTTGATGGGGGGGGGGCAGACGGGTGACATTTTCACTGACTCTGTCAACCAGCAAGTTTACTATATCTATGGCATTTGTATATGTGGTGTCCTTGACAATCAGTTCTGAACAGATCTGGGTGCTACCTTTGAGATTATGGACATATGTGAAGAAGGCCTTATGATTGTCTCTAGTAGTTGTGGCAATTTGAACTTAAAGTTTGTTTTGGAGGATTTCAGTAGTTCTCACATTTGCTTGTTTAGGCTAAGGAGAGATTGCTTCCAGTTGGGCACTTGCTCCTTCATGGTCCTGGAGAGCAATTTCTTTTCTTTTGTTGTAGAATTTATTTATTGCAGATGTCCACCAGAGATGTTTACTCTTACTTGCGGAGGATGATTTAGTCCTGTCAGGTATTCCTGATTCCATGCATCTATATAAATGTCCGTATAGTAATTTGATATAGTTTTGGATACTGGTGCCAGTTCCTAGGGAGGTGGATGGGGCTGTGAAGCTGTTTATACCATCCCTCAGGAGGCTGTAAACAGCTTTGGAAAAGTTTTTTTTGTTTGACCTTAGCTAGAAGGGGGTCGGAGGAGATGGTGACTTCAAATGTGACTACTTTATGGTATGATCTTACAAGGGAGGAAGATAATGCAGGGATGCTGCAGGGATTACTCATGTTGGTTAATGCCAAGTCCAAGATATTATCATCTCTTGTGGGGGTATCAACTAGCTGTTCCAAAGCATTTGCATTGACAAAATCGAGGAATCTTTGGGCATTTGTGTTCTGGCAAGAGTAGTTCTTCCAATCTATGTTTTGGTAGTTAAAGTCACCCAAGATAGGGTAAAGGGTTGAATCTTGATAGATTTGATGAGGTCTAGATAGGCAGTTTGGGCATCTTGGGTCAGATTTGAAGGCCAGTAGCTAGCTATGATTTGTATTGGGGTCTTGGCAATGGTTAACTGCCCCTGGAGTGTCTCCTGTGTGTCATACTGTTTGACCAGCCTGGAGGTGTGTATGTCTTTAATACATACTGAAACTCCACCTCCTTTGGCTTTACTACCCACAGTTTGGGGTCTGAATGTATGATAAGATGAGTAACCAAGTATGGCTTGGGTGCTCTCCACAGCTTTGAAGCAGGTTTCTGTGACTACAGGGATGTCAGCATTTTTCAGGGTTATGAATGCTTGCAATACGTGCAGTTTCATGTTTAGAATCCTGGTATTTAGCAGCATGACCTTTAATTTGGGTTTTGTTGAAATTTTTATGTTGGTAGTTTTAACCTCATTACTTTTTCTAAAAAAGGCACTATGAGAGGGCAAGTGCCTTTGCCAGAAGGCTGAAGCCGAACTGAGACAGATGCAGGCCATCTCTGGCAAAGCATCATGCTCTGTTGATCATATCTTCCCAGGCTGTCAGATACTGGATGCCCCTCCAATGACACTACAAACTAAGCCAATTGTTAAAGTAAATTATTTTCTGTTGTATTGAGGCATCATCCTGGTTGACAGTAGAATGCTGCTTATGGCTAGGGACATACCTGCCTGGGACACATATTCAGCAAGTTCAATCATGTCCTTCTCTTCATGTAGTCCACGGAAGTATGTCTCATGTCATTCACACCAACATGGACTATGACAGAGTCATAACAGTACCTGTTGTTAAAAGACCTGAGTGCGTGTATGATATGGCAGATTGTGTGCCCTGACAGACAACTGGCCATGACTTTCTCCTTATCCAGCCTGGTGAGAGGCACATCTGTGTGTCTCACAATGGTGTCTCCTATGACTAATATGTTGGGTTTATGGTTAAGCCTTAGTGGTTGTGAGACACAGGTGTGTGAACTATGAATGGTATGTGGTGTGGAGGATTGTGGAGATCGCGTGTGTTTTTGCCTCAGAGGTTTTTGCCATGGAGGTCTCCTTTGTGTAGGTATGTTTTTATTGAGGACTTCCACATATGTGGGTGTGTGTTGTGTAGCTGTGGGTGGTGTTCGAGGTGTAGTGATTGTGTTGACAACCTTCTCACTGCCAGACATACTGGCTTGTAAGGGAGAGAGCTTGGACTCTAGGTTCCTAATGTAACTGCATCTCTCTCAAATTGTGTTCTTAGGTAGTAGTAGTAGGTGGTTGTCTGTGTACATAAGGCAGTTGCTACACTATCCCAGAATGCCCATATCAACCAGATTGGCAGGAGAAACTGTAGGAAATTGTCCATCCATATTTTTCAGAATCTGAGAGAGAAGGCCAGGGAGAGCAAAGGTGTTACCCTAAACTCCAGGTGCTTAAACCAAAACTAAGAGGATTAGAATAACACTTACACTTTAAACAGCCTATAAACAAGCAATAACAAATGCAACAGAAAAGATGCAACTGAACACTTTAGAGAACAAGCCACAGCAAGTAGCAGAAAAAGAAAGAAGTAATGGAGCAGGAGGAGGAAACACAAATACAGCAAAATAAGCTGAATAAAGTTTTTTTTTTCAGTAAAGGGGAAAGGGAGAGAGAGGAGGTACAGAAGAAAATTCAAGGTTAAGGAACTAAGGGGTTTGACCTTCCCAAATGACCTCTGTATAAGGTAGAATGAGCTAATGAGATAGGACTAGGAGGAGTGTCCCTTATCAAATTTACAGTAAGGGCAGGCAACAAAAAAATTAGATAAAGTGCATAAAAATATACTTATGTAACTGTAATTCAGATTGTTTAAGAAGCACTCTTTGTCATGCACTAATGGAGCTCTTGCAGGATGAGCAGGGATTCATTCAAATGTAATATTTTTATACCAGCAAGATAAAAGATCCTTCCAAAGCCACACCCTGAGACAAACAGATAACACATAAGCTGTTTGACCAGTTTTACCTCTCTGGACTGAGTACACCATAAACCCCCAGTAGGGGCAGGCAACTGCAAGATTGGTTAACCTCAGTGCTGGTCCTATTTATTGTTTTTGCTATTCCTCCAGTTCACCCATACACAGAAATCCTTTGGACATCCCCAGAGCTATAATGGATATTTCAATATCTCTTTACTGACATTTGTTTGCTACTAACTGATGCATGCTAATCCATCTGGCCCAGAAAACAAGTTTATATCTTTTCCATTTATTTGTAATATCTTGATACTTTAGGCTCATATATTTTGATTAAGTTGTTTGATTTCCATCTAGAGTACATTAGCACTACAACCCTAACATTTAAATAGAACTTATTTCTCCTGACCAGCCTACCTAGTTTAAGCTTCTGTTCTTCTTTTTTTTTTTTAAATTTTGCATGATTTTTATAATTTGATTATCTACTGTTTGAATTTTAATTTAAACTATCTTCCTGTTATCCAACACTGTGGTGAAGTGAGATAGAGCCATAACTACATCCCTGGTGTCCTGAGTTCAATTAGTGACTTGAGCATCTGAGATGCTTGCAGGGAGGGATGCATATGTCCATCCCATTGAGAGGGCATTCATCTAAGCATTCCTATAATGAGGCATGGTTCACGTTAGGGAATTGCCCTCAGATTTAACAGGAAAATGCAGATGAAAGGAGGATACCAAGGGATACGTCATCAATAAAAAAATAAACAAATAAATAAATATATAAAATCATTTCGTGGAAGCAGTCCATGTCACAAACCTACAGGATGCACTATGGGGCAGGATTAACAAAACCTCTGTGTAAGACTTAATATGTCTTACTCGGAGGCTGCAGTTGAACGGTATGATGTCAGCATGCCATGCATATTCATGAGGGCATGCTGAATCATACCCTAGGCTAACACGGTCCATGTAGGAAAGTAGGGGGCGTGTCCGAATGCCAAGTACTGCAAAGGGACATGCCCCCAGAAGAGTCAGAGGCCTGAAAGTAAACACCCACAAGCGAGTCCGTAGAAATGTCAAGGAACACAACACCACACATCCTCACAGACTAAACCCTACTGAAAATGTGTAAAACGTAAAAATAACAGTTTAATTTTTTTTTTATAATTTCAAAAATGTTTGCCTACATTTGCGCTCATTTGCACGGGTATGCCCTTCGCTCAGCCACAGTTAGAAGACATTGAAAACCATATAAGATCTACATATGCAAATTAAGCCAAGTAACAATAGCGTAGAGGTAGAGACGTTGGCCAAAAAGGAGGTAGTCACGGTTCGAGCCCCCACAACATCATTCACCATTTTTATTTAAATAAGTATGAAACAATCCTGACATATATATATATATATATATATATATATATATATATATAAAACTATAATGTAAGTAAAATGTAATGAAATGGGCCATGTAATTGTGAAGAAATCCGACAGAATAATTTATAAAAAAAGGATTATAATTGCCCATAGCTGAGCAACGCTTTAGCAAGCTGAATATGAGTGCCCGTAGGTGAGCAGCACTTTAACAAGCTGCATATGAGTGCCCGGAGGTGAGTAGCGCTTTAACAAGCTTAATATGAGTGCCCATAGCTCAGCAGCGCTTCACCCAGCGTAATATGAGTGCTCATAGCTAAATAACGCATTACCCAGCTTAAGTCATTTGTGTGGAGCTGCACAGCGCGCCAACCAGCTTACCGGCGGGCAACATTGGGCAAGCTGTATCAAAGCCGCCTTTACACAGACACACATCCTAGCCTGTCTAGACAGTAGTAAAATAAAAAAAGCAATGCCAATGGTCGAACCCAGGATACTGTGCACCATAGTCAAAGTACTGAACCACTAAGCCATGACAGTTGTACTGAGCAATACAGTATTAGCATATATATATATATAGGAATGAATGAAAATAGAACCATGACAAAGCAGGTTTGCTTTAAGCTGATAAATATCCAAAATGGCCAATCAGAGATAAGTGCGGGAAAACCAGCATAAATAAGCCCCATAGGCAGGAATACACACCATAACTGATTGTGGTACCCATTTGCAGTCAGGATGGCAGGTGCAGGAGAGGGAAATCGCTTTAGAGCACAAAGGTGGGGTGTTGAGGAGTCAAAATTTATGGTTTGGCTCCTAGTCCATGATCATGAAGCACAACTCATGCAGGGCCAGGTTCAATGGGGAGCGTATAAAGCAGAGGCATGGAACCAGTTGGCACATGATCTCACCAGTGCCACAGGCATTCCGAGGACTGGTGAACAGGTCCGTCACCACCATGCGGACCTAAAGCGACGTAAGGAGGACCAACTGAACCGTTGGATCCAGGAGGCTCGCCAAATGCCCAATGCCCCACTACTGAGTAAGTATCCATGTAATTACGTATGTAAGAAATGCTATCCTAGCCTATAGTATGAAGAGGTATGTTCCAATATTCCTTCATTTATATTATTTGATATTTGAATAGGTAAGAGGCCAGACCTCCCAACTGTGACTGATTTACAGGGATGTTCCTGATTTGCAAACAACTGTTACATGTGCCCCACTGACTCCCTGTGAAATGTACTAACAGTAGGCAGAAAGGTGGGGAATCCCACGTAATGGTAACTGTCAATAAGTTAAAGTAGACACTATTTGCATGTCAGAAATGGTCTAGTAATACATATGCTCAAAATACCCCACAGTCACAACTGAAAAATATCTGAAATATATCACGGGTGTATCCCACTGATATGTACCTTTCCCTGAGGCTGGTCAAATATATACCTGAGAGTATCTGAGGCCTGCAAGTGTCAGAAACACACAGGCATATCAGCCTGTCTACTGTTACATACTCTGTGAATAGCTGTAAAATTGCTTCCACAAGCATGCCCTTATGTAGGAGTACAACACAGAAATATCAAAGGATGTAGCCATCTAACATACTAATGACAGTATAGCAGTTCACAAGCACTGCATGTGCCTGATATTCATAATTGTTAGTACAATATACTTAGTTGTCCTCACCCCTCTCTCAGGGGTGGAAGGTTTCAAATGTCACAGCAAATGTCAAACATATGTACAGCTATTGCAGTTAAAGAAATGTGCAGCTATGGACTTTCCCTACACCCAGCCTGCACATCCATAGCTGGTGTCCCCATTGACTTCCTGCTTACAGCTGTTTAAAAGTGCCTTATTCACTCTGTATGACAAGGCCCTGGTATTGCTCAGCAGCAAAATAAAATACCCCTGTAAGTGTCAATCCCCAGACCTTGGGCTCACCAGACTGCATGAAGTGCCACCAAGCCACAGCAAACATATAAGAACTTAGTGCTGAAAGAAATATATCATGCATTACAAGGAGTGAATGTAAATGGAAAATAGGAAAGCCATAGCAACACATTCCAGTAAAGACAAATATCAGGCATTCAAGGAGTGAATGTAAAGGGAAAAGACAAAAGCCGTAGCAACACATTGCAAGAACTACTGTTGTATGCCAGTTAATCCTCAAATCCCACAGGTAAGTACATACTCCCATGTAAACAGTGTTAGCATTAGCAGGTGTGAGTTAACATACACACTGAGAAGAGTGAACTGGAAGAAGCAACAGTCAGGTTTCAGTACAACATGCATTTCAGTGGCTACAACACAGCGTTAGATATGAGAGATATACCAACCTTCTGACTCACACAACAGTGTCCACAGCAAACCAGCATGGCCCCCACCTTGCAAAACTGAAAGGCCTACGCCTACCTAACCTATCGTTTTATAGCAGTGTCCTGAAATCAAAGTGAGAACTGCAATTACCACACAGCAGGCTGCATGCAATTACTAAATGCTGGCCGAGAGAGAGAGAGAGAGAGAGAGAGAGAGAGAGAAAGACAGAGAGAGAGACAGAGAGAGAGAGAGAGAGAGACAGAGAGAGAGATACAGAGACAGAGAGACAGAGAGAGAGAGAGAGAGAGAGAGAGAGAGAGAGACCAAAAAATAAAAAGCAAGCCAGCCAGCAGAAAGAAGCTGTCAGAGACAAAGGTAATGAAAACTACATAATCTACATACTGTGAACCCTCCATATGTGTTAGCAGTCTGTATCTATATGTATATGCAGATGTGCATAGGGCAAGGGACATACTGCAACTGTTAGTGAAGGCTGGACATACATATGTAGTTGAAGGTTGCTATTTGCACATATCAATGTAGGTTGTAGTGTGTGGCATTGAAAACAGCATGCAATGCAGGAATATGTCATGTGGTGGTGAACTTCTGTGGGACTGAGCCAGTGAGGCCTGCTACAGCTATACGGCCTGAGGACAGCATAATGCATTATGCACAACACTGTGCAATATCATTACAGAATGGTATGTCTCACAACTGTTTCAGAAGTGATATTCCCACCATGAAAGGTGGGCAGTCTATGCAATGGATGTTTAGAAGTGTGTGTGTGTGTATATATATATATATATATATATATATATATATATATATATATATATATATATATATATATATATATATATATATATATATATATATATATATATATATATATATATATATATATATATATATATATATATATATATATATATATATATATATATCTATATATATATATATATATATATATATATATATATATATGTACATAGATAGAGAGGTATGTACAGATAGATAGAGATATATAGATAGATAGAATATGTATATACGTATAGATATAATAGATACATACATATATAGATATATATGTAGATACATACATATATGCAGATAGATATGAATGTCTATAGATATGTATATATATATATATATATATATATATATATATATATATATATATATGATTATATATAGTGGTGTGTACATATATATATATATATATACATATATGTAGATAGGTATATATATTTACGTATATATATATATATATATATATATAGATAGATAGATAGATATGTATATATTGATATATATATATATATATATATATATATATATTTATATGTAAATGTATATGTGTATATATATATATATATATATATATATATATTTGACCAGCCTCAGGGAAAGGTACATATCAGTGGGATACACCCGTGATATATTTCAGATATTTTTCAGTTGTGACTGTGGGGTATTTTGAGCATATGTATTACTAGGCCATTTCTGACATGCAAATAGTGTCTACTTTAACTTATTGACAGTTACCATTACGTGGGATTCCCCACCTTTCTGCCTACTGTTAGTACATTTCACAGGGAGTCAGTGGGGCACATGTAACAGTTGTTTGCAAATCAGGAACATCCCTGTAAATCAGTCACAGTTGGGAGGTCTGGCCTCTTACCTATTCAAATATCAAATAATATAAATGAAGGAATATTGGAACATACCTCTTCATACTATAGGCTAGGATAGCATTTCTTACATACGTAATTACATGGAAGTTATGTTGTGTTCTTACTGCCAGACTCCTTTGTGTCATAACTCAACAGGGATTATGCTGTGCCTGCAGGGTTTCCATGTGATAGTTTGCATAGACTTGGCAACATTCTCTCATACTGGCTGAACACTGCAATACTATCATGGTGTAGTGGTTCAGTACTTTCACTATGGTGCACAGTATCATGGGTTTGAGTCCCATCACTGCTTTAAATGTTCATACTGAGCAGACCAGACTGGTTAAGGGCCAGTTGGGCAATTATGAGCATGTTGCATTTTGTTCAGCTATGGCCTACTTAAATCAGGCTTGTCCGACATTGCTGTGTATTCACCAACTTGGGTGGACATTGCCAAACATTACTCCACATTGACCACAGTTGTACTAGTTTGTGTGTGTGATTCTGTTCATAGGCTCATACTAGGCTACCTGCCCTAGGGCATTTATAATCCTAGCCAGAGTGTGTTTGGCTTTCAACACACATTTTAAGTGGAGTTTGCCATGACATTTTTCAAGGTTAGTATACTGTGCCTCTGTCTAACAGTGACATAGAAGTGATACCCAGGGTAAACCTACAATCTCCCATCCACTCATCAAGATTCCTCTTGAAGAGAGTCAATGAGGGACTCTGGCTAACCTGGAGTGGGGGTTTACTCAAGAGTGGGGGGAGCCTCTAGGTTATGAATCTGTCACTCCAGCATGTCCTATTTATTTCAGTCTTAAGGTTCAGGTCTCTTGAGCACGTAGCTTGATGGGATTCTGAGTTTCCGAGGTGCAGCATGTCCATTGATTCCAGGTTGGACATGGCTTTAAACATCAGACACAGATTGCCTCTGGGCAGGCGGTATGCCACTGAGTGGAGCTGCAGTTTCTTTAACCGGGCAGTGAATGGCATGTGTTTGAGCCCTTTGATCCTCCTGGTGAGGTACTTTTGTGGTCTTTCCAGCTGCTGCAGGTGTCTGATAAGGTACATCCCACAAGGGGCATTGTACTCAATTATGGGCCTGATGAGGGATGAGTTAAGAGGCACGATGACCTCCCCTGATGTAGATGTGAATACCTTCATGATTAGGTGGGCTATATGAAATGTTTTTCTAAACACATTGGCCACGTGGTTATCGAATGAGAGATTGCTATCAGCTTGGGTCCCCAGGTCTCTTATCACTTCTTCCATACTTAATGGGTTACCACCTATGTGGTAATTTGTTGGCACTTAGTTTTTGACAAAGGGAAGGACTATACACTGTTTTGCATTTAGCTTGAGGACATGGCTCTGGCACCAGTTGTCTGTTTCTATGAGGCCCTTTTGTAGGATGCTTGAATCAGCTGGAGGGTTGATTATGGCGCCCAGTTTGCAGTCATCTGCAAACTTGTTCACCAACAGTCCTTCTGTGTTGGCCTGTACCTCTGAGAAATGTATACCAAACAAGGGAGGTCCCAGGACTGAGCCTTGTGGGATGCCACTTGTAGCTGGTTTGAGGTCTGACATGGCTCCAGAATTTCTGATCATGTGGGTTCTGTCCTTGAGCCAGTTTGCAACCCATCTAGTGACATAGGGGTTTATATTGAAGCTGGTGATCTTATCTATGATGACCAAGTGGGGTACTGTATGGAAGGCTTTTGCAAGGTCCAGGTAGGCTGTGTGGACCATCTTCCCCTCGTCAATGGCCTTGGTGACTGTTTCAAATGACTCAACCAGGTTTAAGAGGCAGGATCTGCCCTTAAAAAGCCAAACTGGGTAGGATCCAGTGTCTGTAGGTCCCCAATATGTTTATTTCTGAGGTCCATGATGATCTTTCCATAGCTTTGCAGACCAAGCTAGTCAGGCTTCTAGGGCGATAGTTTGCAGTATCCATTGAGGCACCACCTTTGTGGAGAGGGACCACTGTTGCTGTACACTGCTCTTTGGGTACATATCCTGTGGTAAGGCTGAGATTGAACAATGGTTTTATGTTTGTGTTCAATTCTTCTTGGTTTCATGTTGGACACAGTCCAGGACACCGTCTGGTCCCATTGATGCTGTGTGTTTTGCTTTGGAGAGGCTGACTGTTACCAGAGCATCTGCAATGTCAGGGGGCCAGCACTCTGCTGGGATAGATATTTGCCCTTTTGGTGGGGGGGGGGAGTTTGCACTGAACCTGTCAGCTCAGTTGTTGGCAATGTCTGTGGGTTGGTGTATTGTTTGTCATTCTGGACTACTTCTGGGAATATCTGGGGATTCCCACACAGGTTCCTACCATAAGTAAAGAATGCCTTGTGATTATCCTTGGTGTCCTGTACAATTTTTATCTCAAAGATGGCCTTAGATGATCTTATGTGTGGCCATAGTTTTTCAATAATACTGATCAGAGATGCCTTCCCTTTTTGGGATTTTGATCTATCATATAGTAGCTTCCTCCTTGTATTGTATGGTTTGTTTATGGCTGGGGTCCACTGGACATGATGCCTGGCTTTGGAGGATTGGGTCTTGGTTTTATTTGGGATTGCATGATCAATGCATTCCTGAAGGTGTTCATAGAATGCATTTATAAAGGGTTATGAGGTTTGGGGCATATTTTCCACAGGCACAGGGGCTGTGAAGGATTCCACCTAAGTTTTGAGGAGTGTGACATTTGCTTTAGTGAATAATTTTCACTGTGTTTTTCTGGCCATGGGCTGGGATCGGGATGTGAATATCCAGTGAGATTACTCTCTGGTCTGATCTTACCAGTGAGGGATACACTTCTGGTCTTGGGCATAGAGTCCCCATGTTGGTGATGATCAGGTCCAGTATGTTTTCCCCAGTTGTGGGAGTGGTAGCAAGTTGTACCATAGCATTTTGGTTTATAAATTCTGGGAACCTTTGGGCTAGGGTGTTGGGGCTAGGGTAATTCTCCCAGTCTATGTTTGGGTAGTTGAAGTCGCCCAATATAATGGTGTTTGGGGAGACCTTCTTTCATGTGTTCTCCAGTCGGCCAAGTGTGGTTCCTGGGTTTAGGAGGGTGGTCTGTAGCAGGCTATGAACTGGAAGGTGGTTTTAGCTACTGTTAGTTGCACATGGATCGTCTCCGATGCTTCATGCTGTGCCATCAACCTGGGGGTGTGGGTATCTTTGAAAAATATTGATACTCACCCTCCTTTTGTAGTTTGTTCCATGTTTTTCAGCTGTAAAGCATGGTATGAGGTGTAACCTGTTAATGCTAGGGTGCTGTTGGGAGCCTTGAACCAGGTTTCTGTTATGCACAGATATCAACATTCTCCATGCTGAGGAGAGTTTGGAGTGCATGCATCTTGCAGTTTAGACTTCTGGCATTGTGTAGCATTACTTATAGTTTCTTATCCGTTGTGATACCTATGGAGGTGGGTTTGTGTTTTGAGCCTTACCTAAAAAAGGCACTATTGGGGTGACAAGAACCTTTGGCAATATCCAAAAGGCCACAGGTGATAGGTGAAATCCATCCCTAGCGAAGCATCATGTCTTGTCGAGCATGTCACCCCAGGCTGACAGGCATTGTATCCCCTTTCACTGACACCAATACTTAAGCAAATTGTTGTAATTGATCATCTTGTCTTCATATTGTGGCCTCATGTTTGGTGAGGGTAGGATGATACTCAAGGTCATCAAGTTTGCATATACTACATTGTGGTAAATGCTGTTTAGCACTACCTTCCATTGTTTAACACATGGCAATCATGCCTCAGGTGGTGCTGCAGGGCTGCCTATGTCAGATGCACATACTGCACTCCCAATACATGTTTGGAAACAGGTAGTGTCAAGTTAGGCATCCCTTTTACTATATATGCGAGTCAGAGAGAGGTATCATTTCCAGGGTTCCTACTGAGCCAGTGTATGTGCTATGCATTGCCTCTTTGCCAAGGCCAAGGCATACTGGGCACACCTCCTTCTGCCTACTGGGGCAGGCTCAGGTTGTTCCTCCTCCGAGTCACGCTCTGCCTGTGATGGCCTTGGCACTGGTGGGGGGCTGTTTGGCCCAGGCCTATGCTGGTCCTGCTGCAGCTATTTTCACAGAATCATATTATGTAGCATAGCACATACCATGACAATTTGGGTGCATGTAGTTGGTGAGTATTGCAAGGCTCCACCAGATGTGTCCAGGCACTGGAACCGTGACTTGAGCAACCCAAATACACGCTCAATTACATTTCGTGTTTGTGCGTGTGCCTCATTATGGCATTCCTGTTCAGGTGTGTATGCGTTTCTGATGGGAGTCATCAGCCACGGCTCCAGTGTATAGCCAGCATCTCCCATTAAATGACCATATGGGATGTCCCCATTGGCAAATGTCTGGTACAGCTGTGTCAGATGCCAGATATGGGAATCATGGTAGCTTCCAGGGCAGCCAGCACAAACATTCATTATTATGCCCTGGGCATCACACACAACCTGGCAGTTGATGGAAGGGAAGCCCCTGCGGTTAATGTAGGCCCTACCCCGCTCACCGGCTGGTGCTTTGATGCGTATATGCGTGCAGTCTATTGCACCCACTATCTCAGGGTATTCTGCTATTTACTGGAAGAGACGCATATTGCTGGCCAATACCTCATGGGAATTGGGGAAGTATACATGATCACCGACATGTACTGACATGGCATCCAGGAACTGGTGCAGTACCCTGGATGCTGATGCCTGTGATTTCCCCATCATATCACCAGTTGATCTCTGAAAGGTACCTGTTGCTAGTATTCTTAGGCCAACACATACCTTGGTTTCCACTGGGATGGGTTTCCCTCTGTTGGTTCTGTGTGTGAGGCGTGGCTTGCACAGCTCAACAATTTGCTGCAGGAGGTCTCTGTCCACTCTATAGCGCTCCACTATCTCCAGCTCATGTAACCCCTGGTAGGTGACCCTGGGCCTGTACACTCTTCTCCGTCTCCTCACTGTGGGTTGTCCAGCAGCATTTGCATTGTCACCACCCTCAGCATGTTGCATATGTCGCCTTATAACAGCAATGGCAGCCCCTAGCATTTTTTGTCTGAGTGTAGCTTTTTCAGTTTTCACTTCTAGTAGTTTACTCCAGTGTTGCAGTGTCTCTTGAGAGAAACAAACTGCACTGTTGTTTGCAGAGTTTGAAGTGCTGGGCTGGGTTAGTGTTCTGCCTGTGTAATTGCCTGATTCTGATTGTTTGCACCTGCTAGCTCTACTAGTATTCCCTGGTAGCTTCCTACTATTTGTTGTGCTTCCTTTTTCCTTTCTGTTTCCTCGGGGGAGCGACGCCCATACAAGCGGAAACACACTCACACAGCTCACACGCGCACACACATGCTTAGATGGACTAAAACTTGCTTATTCGGGTTGAAACACGTTTACAGGTCTTCCAACAGCCTTATACATGCTTACTCCAGCTTAAACGCATGCACTCATGCTTCCACGAGTGCACTCTGTCTTATTCGAGTTTACAGGCACGCACACGCACGCATACCCGCTCAGCAAGAAACTTTGGTGTTATCCACAGTATACACCTTTCATTTCTTGGCTTTCCCTGGCCTACCTGTTGACACACCTCTTTCCATGATGTCTAATTGACAGCTAACACATGCCACTGTGCTCTAATGAGCTTCACTACTTTCATACATACCCCCCTTGTGATGTCACCTATCTCCTACTCTGTTCCTCCCCATATCCTACTCCTACATTCCACTGACTGTGCTCATTTGCTATGTAAAAGTGCGATTCACTATCCTAGCACTCATTTACATAGGCTTGCCTACTAATGCTTGGTTACATGTCTTAGATTGGGCTTCTCCCCTTAGCAACCCCTACTCGGTGGCCATGTTGTCTTCAGCCTGCTTTTCCCTTACATTGTCATTTAACAATTTTCATAAATTCCACGTTTTTGGCTTTTATTGTCGATTTTTATAGCGCACCCCGTTTGCGCGGCGCTGCCCTACGCTTAAACATCGGAAATCGCCGAAAAAAAAATTATTTTTATTTTAATTTTGCATCGGGGAAACTTTCCAATGGCCGTATATTTGGCCATTGGCATGCTTCCTCAATCATATGCAACCTTTATTTGGAGCTGACAAGGCTCCATTGTGCTATTTGCAGAACGGTACTCAGTTGTCAACTGAGTACATTTCTGCAGCTAACACGTCTCCTACTCAGACAGGTTTGTGCTTCCTGGATCGCAAATTTACCTCATTTCCATGCCTTTTGGCTGCAAGTGAGGTAATTTGCATATCCCAGCCCTGTCCGTGTAGGAGACGTTTTAGGAGCTCTCTTACACGCCCCTACAGGCTGTTCCTGGATCGCTTGTCGGACATGATGGCTGCATGGAGTCTTACTCTACTCATAGACTCCGTGCAAGCCATCGTGAATCCGGCCCAAGGCTCTGCTCCAGCCCCAGCACAAGAATAAAGATACTCCAGTGGCAATAGCAGAGGTTGGTAGCCTCAGCAAATTATGGTGGCACTGGGTAGCTTGAAAGAATGAAGCAGAAGAGGACAATAAATAAATATTTGCATATATACATAAATAAAATACTGTCAAAAAAGATATGCCTATGTCAGAATATTTTTTTAACATGTGAAGTGCTTACCTTTTTAATATCCTCAAAAAATGTCACCAGCTAGCTAGCACATTCAGAAATTTTCCCTGGTACACATAGTTGAAGACAAACTTTTTAGAGCCACATAATCAGACTTGCTAACAATGTGATAACTGGCAAGACACAGGCCAAATTAACATTCTTTAGGATAGCTACTGTACCACATTAAGTACAAATGGAAGTACAAAATTATAACACATTTTGTAATTGTCTATTACAAATGATATTCCTTAAGTGGAATAGTCCAGAGAACCACAAGCTCAGTCAGTTTGCCTCTTGTTTATTGATCCAGTAAGGGGAAAGATCAAGTAAAACAGTACTAACAAGATTGTAATAATTCACTGATTAGGTAAATGTGGTGCAGTTATCAGTAAAAATGATACATCTTGGAAGAATAACCAAAGGGGAATCAGATATGTGGTCAAGCTGGCAGGTGCTGGTATCTGTAGAAGGCTCTCATTGATCTGAGTTTCAGAAATATAAAGTTGTGATTCTCATTCAGTGTATGTTGCTGCATCAGCTAATCTGGATGGAAGTTCCAATCTGAACTTATGCATTTAGCAGACATGTTTTGGCTAGGGTCATCTGCATCAGTCTGATGCCTGCTTGTGTTTTTATAGAACCCCCCCCCCCCCAATTATTCAGTCACTTACTAGTGAATCTATAGGTTGGTCTGTTAAGTTTTCGGGTACTATTTTGCAGCACCAGTATATGAACCTAATGCTTTACCACTCTGACTGCTTAGTATATGCTCTTCTTCTGCTGACTATTGGAAGTTGACTTGAGTGCTACTGTTGGCTAGGTAAGGTGTGACTGTGTTTTTCATCTGAGCAATGAAAGCTAGTCCTCTGCATCATCTGATGCTTTATGTAAAAAGTTGTGCTGAAATCCAGCATGATTCGTAAAACAAGACTAGCAATTTTGAACCAGTTCTTTAGCATTCTTCAGTATTACCTTCCAATCATTGTAGTTGAGGCACTTGAATATGAAGCATCAGAATGGGCTTGCAGGACATGTCCATGTTGTGATCCTGTAGACCTGCTCAGTAAGAAAAACAGAGAGAGTCATTTCTTTCTTCTTTTTTTATTTTAAAAACAATAATGTATCCATGCTTTGTTTTTTCCTAGAAGACATATAATCCACCAATTATTACAAGAAAGATGTGGATTGCCCAGTGCTCTTCTGAATCTTGTAGACTATTGGCTGCCATGTTGATATTTGCTTTCAGCCACTGATGTTAGTGGGAGTTTAATTTGCATTAAACTGGAACTAGTAAAAGACGCAAAACATGACAATTTTTTTGATACATGTACATCTCCAAATTGTAATTGTTAGTGTGGGTTTTGCTTTATTTGTCTATGAGCAGAAACAAGTGTGTTATATTTGGTCCTGTAAGGGGAGACCTCCGCAGTTAAGGGTGCTCCTGTATGTAAGTATCCATAAGCATTCTGCTTTAGAATTATCTTTTAGAAAGATTTAGAAAGCTCAACAGCTCTGGGGTCAGTAAGTTACTGATAAGCTGTGGTCCAGTTCCTGAGCCTGGATTACCTGGTTAGCTCTTTTGAGTGAATGATGGACCTAAAACCAATCAACCTGACAGACATAAACTAAGGATTGCTATAGTCATTATAAGTTTAATGAGGATGCTGCTTGGAAGTGGAAGGTATAATGGTAAGGGGTGTTATCATCAGAATTAGAGACAGACTCATGGCAATTAGACAACAGTGTAAAGACTAAGGCAGTCTCCATCATCTCAACATATGCCCAAAAGCAGAGTTGTGATAATGAGAAAAAGAAGTTATTTAGGCAGAAAAGTAAAGCAACATGAGTTGTTGTGGATATGAGGGAGCATGCATACATATTGGAAAAGACAAAAGAGGATATGAGGACTGCATGGGTCTCTACAAAATGGATAGCAGGAATAAAAAAGCAAAGGCTATTCTAGCCTTCTGTCTGGCAAATGACTTGATTGTGGCTGGGACATTGCTCAGCAAGGCAGAGTCACAAGGTCACATGTAAGAGTGGTCAACACGCAGGTTAACCAGACTTCCTCCTACTAAGGAAATGGCATTAGGATAGAATCACTAAGTCATCCCCAGCAAAGCAGTTGGCCCACAGCATATTACCACTGGTTGCCACAATCGATTGCAAGCAGTGGTTATATACATTTAGGGTCAACAAAGATTAGGCTGAACAACCAGAAGTTGACTGGAGAATAATTACAATAATTTAAGGAGATAATTATGGCTCTAGGATCTCAGGAAGATGAGGAAATAGGTGAAGTTGAAGAAGAATGACAGTGCCTCACAACAGCATGTATGAGGTAAGGAATTTAGGTACAGAAACAAAATCTGTAGGAAAAAGTTGGATATAACAAAGGTGGACCAGGCTAAGAAGAAATGCTGGCTGAATGACAAAGACGTTCACAGAGCAGTTATAATAGCAAAGAACAAAGCATCAGATGCACTCTACCAGCTTCTGAAAAGTGATTCAGAAGATGATGCAGAGAATATTTTATCAAGGTGCAAAGCACATACAGAGAGGTAAAAAAGATAGTCATCAGGCAGCCTTCTTAAGGTTGCCAGCACTCACCTACTAACCAGTCTATAAGACATCACAAGCAAATAGAAAAAAGTACATCTAGCAGCTTCTGAATAAAGAAGGCCCCAGTGAAACTATACTGTGTCAGAGCCTGCAATGAAAGAAAGAATCTGGAGAAATTGTGTGAATTGCCGAAACAGAATCTCCTGTGCTTCATCAGCCAAAATATTGTCAGAATAATTCTTCTGTCTGTACATAGAACATACTTTCTCCAATTTCTATTTAAAATCACTGTCATCTGAGATGAGTGTGTCTGTCTTAGGGGATTCAATTTCTGTAAGCGTGGGAAGACATGGTCGACAGGAAATGCTGATTTGCCAGAGATGGTCTGCACCTGTCTACTCCAGGCTTTTGGATACTGGCAAAGGTGTTACCCACCCCTATTGTGCCTTTTTTACACAGTGTCAAAATAACCAACCCTCTAACATAACAAAATCCTCTGTAGATAAACTCAAAGTACTGCCACTCAATGCAAGGAGTCTAAGTAAGAGACTGCACTCCCTGGAAGCACTCCTTCCAGGGAATGCAGTCTCTTATTTAAACTCGTAGTATTGAGTGGCAGTACTTTGAAAGCTGTGGTGGTGCAGCTGTTAGCATTGTCACCTCACAGCAAGAGGTTCTCATGTTTGATTCTCGGCTGGAGCATCTTCTGTGTGGAGTCTGCATGTCCTCCACACGGTTGAGTGACGTTAAAGCCATGCAGGTAGGTGCAAGCATGAATGGGCATGCCTTCTTTGAAGGCTGGGCATTGGGCTGTCAACTCAGCACTGTAAAAATCCACTGCCAATCATGAGCAGACCGGAGATCCGCTGTGGCAACCCCTAACTGGGAAAAGCCGAAAATCTTTTTACTCCCTGGAAGCACACCTTACTTTGGAAGATGCTGACATCTGTGCAGTCACTGAAATGTGGTTCAAAGCAATGGAAAGCACCCTGGCTGTCCAGGGCTACAAGGCCTTCCATACATTCAGTCCACAAACTGACCATGAAAGAACCAAAGGAGGAGTGTATCCATCTTCATTAAAGATAAGTACAACTCTAGACTGGTCAAACGGTATGACTCTTGAGCTACTCCATGTCCAATTAACTATAGGCAAACCACCTAAACACATCATAACTAGCTAAATGTCCCCACGATGAAACAGGAAATGCATACTGCATACCTGGACTTACTGGAGTCACTTGCCATACAGCCCAATACCTTATTCATGGGTGATTTGAATTATGGCACCATCAACTGGGAAACATACATGACCACAAACATGTCTCAGAGGTTCTTGGACTTTGTCAATGCAAATGCTGTGGAGCAGCTCGTCAGACACCCACAAGTGGCTCAAATGTCCTTGACAAAGTACTCACTAATATGGGGCATTGCACCCCCATGTCTCATTTAATGTAATTATAAGACCAGATATCCTATTAAGCTCAAAAACAAATTCAAAGACAAATTACCTCATGCTAACTGATGATATAAGAAGTTTTAAAGGTTCCTGGAAGTGAGGTAACATGGACTCCTATGGAGATGTACACCAATGCCCTGAATAACCACTTGCACTTGTGTAGAATTGGATGTACCTGAACAGATTAAAACCAGGTCTTGCTGAAAAAACAAGCCAAACTGGTAGACACCAAGTATAAACAGGTTATACAACAAAAGAAAAAAACTAATACTGAAGAACAAGAGGGAACTGGCTCAGCAGAGGAAGAAATCCCTCTCTAGGTTAAACAGACAAATCAGAGATCTTGTGAAGTCTTCCAAAGCTAATTATGAAGTAAAAACAACCTCCCTAGCTAAGGATAATCAAAAGTCATTCTTTAACTATGCCCAAAATCTAGAAGGGAATACCCAGCCATGCGCTAAACTAATTGTGGATGGCACCACCCGTACTCAACTGGAGGTAATAGCCAACCTGCTAGCTGAAATATTTAGAGCAAACTTCACCCCCCCATCTCCTCCAGTTATCCTCCAGAGTATACCTGCTACCATTCCTCAGCCTATTATATCAAGAGAACAGATCATCTTCGTGCTCTTCAAGGCCAAAAACACAGCATTAATGGGACCAGACAACATCCCAGCTTGCCTTTTAAACAGCTTAAAGCATGACCTAGAAGACTCAGTGGATCCCTGTTTAATCACAACCAATGAACTGGCTATGTTCTAGCAGAAAAGATGACAGCAACAGTAATCCCTCTGAACAAAGGGGCATCATCAACCAGCCCTAGGAGTTATAGGCCCATAAGCTTGGCTAGCCTCATCTGCAAGGCCATGGAAAGAATCATTGTGGACCTTATTAACAAGAACATAGGTAATCTCCAAACTCTAGACCCAACCCAGTTCAGATTTGTTAAAGGTAGATCATGCCTGTTAAACATGGCTGATTTCTTCTAGAAAGTCACCAAGGTCCTGTACAAGGGAAAGACAGTGCATACGGCCTATCTTGACCTAGCAAAGGCAGTTGATACAATCCTGCACTCAGGTAGTATAGAGATACTCTCCCAATTGGGAATTAACCCATACATTGCCAGATAGGTAGCCAAATGGCTCTCCAACAGAACACATACTTTCAAAGTGAGTGACTTCACCTCTAGCAAAAGACCAGTCACCAATGGCATACCACAGGGCTCTTTGCTGGGCCCCTTATGGTTTGGAATTTTTTTCTCAGAAGTCCAGACAAACTTGGACAGCCTGTGGCTGACCAAGTTCATTGATGATTTCAAATTGGGAGCAATCACTGAGTCCCCTAATGAGCATAATATACTGCAGACAGGGTTAATGCAGACAAGTGACTGATGCCAAAGCAAAAAAAAAAAAAAGCAATATTATTCCCTTAGGAAAATCTGACATCCCTGCTAATTACATTATATACATCACCACCCTAAATGTAAACCCAGTAGTACATGATCTAGGTACTCAAGTTAATAGTAGTCTGAACTTTGCCAATCATGTATCCACAGTAGTAAGGAAATCTTTCTATGTGATACATCTTATGAGTAAAGGCATCATTTATAAAACTAAGGACGTTGTAATTCCATTATAATTGTCCCTCATCAAACCAATAATTGACTACAATGCTCACTTTTGCATGTATCTCACCAGTCACCTAAAAGAATTGGAGACACCATAGAGGTTTCTCAGAAAGAAATTACAGGGAACACAAAACAAGTCTTATGCAGAAAGGCTGAAAGCCCTGTCACTGTGTTCTGTCTCCTACAGATTGCTAATCGGTGACCTGTGCCTGGCTTACAGTGCAGTCTCTGACCTGGCCCTGAGGGAAATACTACACATTTGCAAATCAAACTGCAAAAAGGTCACTCATTCCAGGGATCTTAACCTACCCTCTGACATGAGCAGGTCATGCCGGAGAGATATATCTCACAGAAACTGACACTCAAATGGAACAAGCTTCCAGTTCATGTGAAACAGTGCCCATCCCTGACTTTCTTTAAATGCAACCTAGATCAATGGATGGGTGACCGCAAATTCACTCCTGAGGTGGCACCCATGTCCCTTTTGGACAGAGGAAGTCAGTATTACCTACCATAGACCCTTACCTCTGCAAACTTCCCTCACCTAACCACCAGCAATTAGACCAACAAGGAATAAATATGGCTAAGCTTTTAAGGGCTCTAGGGCCATTAGCCTAGTAACCTTTTATGACCCTTTGAAACTCTGTTATATTTTTTAAGAAAAGGTTGAATACTGAAAAGCAACTAGAAAAGGTTGGTTCTAACATTGACTGCAGGACAAATTGGTATACCCCAATATTTGGTGCATTTAGTTAGAGTAATTATGTTAATGCAGGCTTTATGGGGGTTATTTGTGACTGAAAAGATTCTTAAAATTAATGTCCCCCCATTGCAAATGCTACAATTAGAACTTTAGTTTATGTTGCTAATTGCTGTATGTGTAAAGTGTTCTCTACAGGTAGAATGGAACACTCTTTGAAAGAATATGTATGAGCACAATTACACTATTAGGACTACGACATTTAAAAACACTTTGCCCAAACATAGTAGTCAGTGGATTCATTTTAATAAGTTTTTGATTCCAGTTATTGAGAAGGTTAAAACAGCCCCCTTGATGGGTGAAGTGGGAAAACCATCTAGAATGGAGAGAGTTGCAGTGGCAGATTAAATTAAGATGCCATGACCCACTGCATCTTAATGAAAGGGCTAATATTAATTTTAATCTAAAGAAGAAGGCGACTCTTCTTTAGCTATTAATTTTTTTTGAGGTTATCTAATCATGTACAACTTTAATGACTAGGTTTTATACCAAGACATTGTTCTAGCATTTTTATTATTAATTATTTAATTATTAATTAGACATGATATTTCATTGATTATTTAAATGGTTTTACTTTTTGCTGCTATTGTGATTCTGATTAAGTCCATTTGTTGGAACGAAAGTGCTTAATCAGTCTTTTGGATTTTTTATTGAACCAGTTTTTGATCATATTAATAATAAATGTTTGAAGTTTATCATTTTTTTTATCCCGGGAGTAATACATTAGTGGTTGATGTGTCGCTGTTTTAAGCAGGAGCCATTTACGTTTGATTTTTTTTCTGTACTAAATTAAAGCTTGGGTTGAGATTCTTATTGAGTTAGACTAGATCATATTGATGATAGATGAAGTTAAACACTCAGTACATTTGGAATTTAAAAAGTATAATATGAAAGTTTTAAATGAGTAATTGGAGATGTGTGAGAATGTTTTTAAACTAAATAAAAATAGGTCTTAAAAGGATATTGGTGATTTTAAGTAGAACAAGGTTTTTGGCTATCATTGGAAGCCTCACAAGGTCTGAATATCAAGACTTCAAGGAAGATAAAAACAAGGTAGAAAAGGACAAATAATGTCTTTCTTTGGTTGGGATCTCAAGCAGAGAATTCTGTGCTTTTAGGTGAAAGCAATATTCATTAATATAATGGTATTAATGAAGATAGCCTTTTTTTTACTGACAGTAATGGAGATACCTACATGTAGCAAACAATGATGAAACAAGAACAGTGAATTAAAAAGTGGGAAACTGTAATGCCAAATGCCATCAACAGTAGAAGATAGACTACAACAAGGTTTGGACTTACCAACCATTAGTTTGATTATGGGTTATTGGCTATGCTTCCAATTTTGTGCAGACTGATTGCTTAGTATTGAACTGTAAACCTATGTCAGATTTCTACATTAATTTAACTTTTAAATCAGTATTAGGTAGATATAATCTAAATATTAGGTAATTTTAGACACTTTTCATTTACAAAGAAAACTACATCTTACTGTGGGAGAGGGTATACTGTGTTTAACTTACAGACACAAGGTGTAGGGTTTGATTCTCACTTGGGGTAATTGGCTAGGCTTGAAATGGCTCACAAGGGCAGTTTGCCTAGTACTAATCTATGAACCTATAACTATGTGCCAGTAAAACGTTTGAATGTTCAGAAAATACAGTAGTATATTATAGTATAATAATAACAATAATTTATTTTAACAGAAAACATTATTTAAACTTCAACTCTTCTTGTATTGCATTTTTGATGGATTAACATTTTCTGCACCATATAAAGAGAGGGAAGTTGACATAATTTGTGGTGCAGGATATTCATGAATTGTTTTTCCTGATATAAAAGGTAACAGCAGTTTTGCTCCTTCTAATTAGAGCTCAACTATCAAGGTTTAACTTAAGCAAGTATTATATATTTGCTCAAATATAAAAAAATCTTGAATATTCTGTTTGACATTTCAAAATGAAGTGAGAGAACATGATTAGAGAGGTAGAAAACAGAAGCAACACTGTGATTGAGTTTATATCAGTATGTATTAAGACTGGTACTGATTTATCATTTACTACCACTTATCACTTGTTTCCTTGTTCCTTTAGAGTGGTTTTAATGAATAATTTTACAAATTGTTATGTACAAGCAGAAAACTTTTTTTTATTAACTCAGCCTGAACAAAGATTATGCATTAACTCTACAAGGTCCATTTTAGTGGATATAAAAAATACCCATGGATTTATATCAGCCTATCATAGTGTTTGGTAGTAGCAGTCTTGCATTACATGCTGCACAACAGATATATAACACTTTCAAATCTTATGTTAAATTGTACATATGCATATCAATTATGGTGCATATCTTACAAAAGTAACAGAAATTATTTGATGTACAAATTTTTATTTTGTCAGGATATATACATCCATTAAGTGTTGTTTGGGAATTGTTGCAGTTACTTCATTCTGAAATGAGAAACCACAAGTGCTTTTGTTTTGAACATGCCTGTCTCACAGTTATTTGACTTTAACAGTAAGCTGTATTAATAAAAACCAGAGTAGCAATGGGAGGCAAATTTGTTTCTGGCTATGCAAATTTATATTTGGATAATTTTGAACAAATATTTATTTGTGGATTTTTTTTTCAGAAGCTATTTTTGTGGACATTATATAGATGACCTCTTTCCTATATATAACAGTGATCCAATTAAATTTAGACACTTTTTTGTAATGTTAACAACAGAAACAACAACAGCAATAATAATAACAATAACAATAATAACAATAATAATAATAATAATAATAACAATAATAATAATAATACAGATTTATCCTTTAAATACAATGTGCATTCAACATATATAAGGCTTTTTTTAGATATCAAAACACCAAGAATGGGGCTGTATAGCTTAAAAAGAGTTTAAACAATAAGTCAAACCAATTAAAAAAAAACTCCAAACCACTAATGTTTAATAAAATAAAAGAAAAATCATGGTACACCAAGAAAAGCTTTCAATACTAGCTCTTCATTTTTATACTCCTCTGAATCATCTTTCTTAAATATAGCAACAATTATACAATTAAATTAAACTCAATAGATCAATTACACAATTAAGATAGTCAAATTTAATAAAGAATAAGGATAATTCAGCCCGTATATAAACACCTTTTTATAAGTTTATTATATTTATATCAACTTTATATGCACTAAAAACTCTTCTTCATAATTCATTTTGTTCCATTGTTAAAACTGGTTTGATACTTTACCATTCAACCCAGTATAAAATCTGTGCATGGTCCATTTATATTCTACCATCACTGCCATTAGAGCAGTATCACCTCCACTTTTATTGGGATATAGCCTTTGAATCATCCTTATCAGAAATCAAAGTGCATTAATATTTTAAGCAGAATATTTATATAAAATATTAGTTTCTGTATACTTTTTAATATTTCTGAATTTCCTGTTTTTTTCCTATATAGAAACCAGAGCACATTATACATGAGACCAAGTATACTTATTTCTCAGAATCACATATTGCAAAGCAAGTAAAATCATATTGGTGGCAGTGACTGGATGCTCAAAACCTTATGTTTAGAATTATGGCTACAAAATCTGACATTTATAGCATGGCCCAGTACCCTTAGTATTCAGATTGAGGTTTTATAGTATAATTCTTATTTCAAATTATTATTTTTTTTTTAAGACAGCTTGAATTATCACTTAATATACCATTGAATTCTAGAGGCAAATTAAAATGTATCTATTTATTTATTTATTGTTATTGTTATTATGTAACAACTGTTAATGTCTGTTATGTACTTTGCAGATAAAGATTCTAGTTGTCTACTGATGTACTACGTTCTTCATCTGCAACTATGTTTGTAATGAAGTACTATGTTAATCAAATTGTTAATCGCTATGTAAATCCAATGTAACTACTGTCTGTATATTTTAACTGTGGAGCTTTTCTCCCTGGGCCTCCACTGAGAATGGACCTACGTCCAGTCGGACACTCCCGGTCAACAAATGTAAATAAATAAATAAATAAATGAAAATAAATAAATTTCTTTTAATATTAACAATTTCTGAAGATGTTCTTGTATATTTCATTATTCACTATAAGCCATTCTGCTTGTATATTGTTGGGTCATGGGCTACTGTCCTGAGGGGTGTCACAAGATAAGTAAGGTTTAGCAACAGTCATATATTCAGATAAAACATGTTCTTTATGATAATTAGTCATATCCTTACTATGACCCCTTTTGCCTAAATCTCATACTCATGATTTGTTTCATTCTATAGTCTTGCTCTTTCATAGTTAACAGGCTAGCTCTAAGAAACTGTATACTATCCCTTTCCCTTTAGAAATACCTCTGGGATGCATATTATTACATGCAGATATCTAGTTGCTTGCACTTTTCATCTATACCTTTAAAATAATATATTCTATACAGATAGTAACATGTAAAATGTTAATATACAAGCTAAGGTCATCTTAAAATGTAAGAAATAAGTTGTATTTGCCAGCTCAACAAAATCAAACTGAACTAATTTCCCTTCAACAAAAAGTACATCATTTACAAGCCTTTTATACATTTTCAATTTGTGCAAACATTATTTTTTATGTGTAAATATAAACTCATTCTCCCACATCCATAATACTATGTCTGTATATATGCTTGTTTCAAGTGCTTCCTTAGCTACAGGATACCACTGATGATAACAATTCTCATTGAATAAAATTATATTATTACAAAGTACATTCTCAAGTAAGCTATATAGTGTCACAGTAGCATGCACTAAAAATTATTATAATTACAAAGATGCTGTCTGACTGCTTTCATTCTATAATTACTAGTGACTGAAGTGAAGAAAGAATTCACATCTAAATTAGCAAACAAAAATGCTTTCAATCACATCAGCAGTAGCTTCCAAAGAGATGGTAAACTTAAAAAATCATTAGCATCCTGTATAAAATGCTTAATGTACTTTAAATATGGTTTTAGCATTTTCTTTAAGCACTGGGATGATGGTTCTGTTACGCATTCTTTTCTAGAGACTATGGATTCATGAATGTTTCACACAAGTTTTAGTGGACCTTAGGGAGTCCATATAAAACCAAAACCTTCAATAAAGCTGTACATTAATAATTACACATATCAAGTGTGATCGTACTGTCAACCAGCAACTCCTAAATAAATTTGTTAACATCACAGATTATTCTATCAACAAGAGCTTTACTTAGTTGTCAGCTAAAAATCCCCTTATTGCTCACTTGTAGTCCTGTATATTCATTAATATAAGACCACTTCATTTGTATGCTTGCTTAAGTAAAAAATTATCATACAAAATGTTTAGTGCTACCATTTCTTGCAGAGATAAAAGTGCAAAAGTTTTTTGGTTCAATAGTGCAGAAAATTACATATACCTGTTTTTCACTCAATTTATAAAACACGATTAATACAGGCTAATAAAAAGGCATTGAAGTGCTGCAGTACTTTAATGGCATATTTCTACTGTCATTCATTTGTCTAAACAATGACTTCATGTTAAGATTCCTTACAAAAAGTCTTAATCCAGTCAGTGATTCTAGCAAATGTTTTCATTCCAATGGAGAAAAGTTGGCCCTTTTGACAATAATTGCAGACCCCTTATAACTAGCATAGTTAAAATTGGAATTTCTGCTCAGCTTTCTTGATGTATCATTATTTCTCTGATCTTTGGTGTTTCAAAGTTCCATTTTTTAATATCATCATAAAAGATAGTTTGTTGGTAATTGAATAAATGTATGATATAAGTGTGCCTGTTTTGGTGATGCAATCTCCTGTTTCTGTGACCCAAAGTTGCTAACTGTATAGTTGCATAGTTGCACATTTATATACAGATATATATATATATATATATATATATATATATATATATATATATATATATATATGCATATATATATATATATATAGATATATAGATATATATGCATATATATACGGGAGCACTTTATAATCTCGAAATACTGAAATGTAGAATTTCCCGAGACTATAAAGCCGAATGTTTACAATAGCGAAAGTTGATAATTGCTAATTTGAATATCTCGAATTTGCGGTTATGGCCTTACACTACGTAATGTCCAGGATTGTGTGTTGATGGTGTGTGGTGTTGTGTGTGGATCTAGTTGTTATGTCAGGTAAGTGAGTGTTTTGTAAGGGTTTTGAGTGGGACTTGGAGTGTATGTAAGTGTGCTGATATGTTTGATGTGTGTGTGAGCGACTGGAGAATGTGCGTAAGTTTGCTTTTATTTCCTGCTTGTGCGATCTCGGAGTTAGTATATATAAGTAGGGGGGGTGTAGGGGGGCTTGCCCCCATGCTTATTTGTGCATGAGTTGTGTATGTGTGTAGTTTTGTTTGTTTATGTTGTGATGTGGGTGTTGTTGTGTATGTATGATGTAGTGTGAGTGGTTTGTTCGGTGTTTTGAATTTCACAGTTTTGGGTTTGGGGTTTTGTTGTTTTAGTGTTTTGTGGATTCGGTTTCATGACCTCGAGATAGTGAAATTCACTATTTCAGTATTTTGAGATTATGAATGAATCCAAATATACATATATGCGTGTGTGTGTGTGTGTGTGTGTGTATATATATATATATATATATATATATATATATATATATACACACACACATATATATGTGTGTGTGTGTGTGTGTGTGTGTGTGTGTGTGTGCGTGTGTGTAAGTGCATGCATATCCATATTTATATCTATACATGTATATATGTATATACATATATATATATATATATATATATATATATATATATATATATATACACACACATTATATATATATATATATATATATATATATATATATATATATATGTGGGTTTACTACCTGAGATCGAAATTACACTATTTCAAAATCCAGTAGTAGATGCCCACTAACGCGAAAGTGCACTTCACCAAAAGTGCCCTTTCGCGAACACCACTAAAACGAATGGGCAATGTCCTCCACTGTGGTGCAGTAGTCACAGACCTTAGGGTTAGGGCTTGGGTCAAGGATAGTGGATAGACCTAGTAGGTATCCACTATCCTTAACCCAACCCCTAACCTTAAGGTGCATGACTACCGCACCAAAGTGGAGGACATATGTCCATGACTACTGCACCATGGATGACATACAGTTTCCTCCACTGTGGTGCGGTAGTCATGGATCTTAGGGTTAGGGCTTGGGTTAATGATAGTGGATAGCCCTACTAGTTATCCATTATCCTTATCCCAAGCCCTAACTCTAAGGTCCGTTACCATTCGCTCAAGTGGTGTTCGCAAAAGTGCACTTTTGGTGAAGTGGGCGTCTACTACTGGATTTTGAAATAGTGTCATTTTGATCTATCTTCATTGGTCAATAGAGGCTGTTAAGTGACCAACAAGAAATGTACATACACTACCAGATCATTGGTGCTACATAGAAGCACAAACCATTCTAAAATCAAGTGTTAACCTATCTTCATTGGTCAAAAGAGGATATTCAATAAACCAATGAGGAGCGCACATGTACAAGCAGATCACTGGCACCCATAATCAGTATCAACCAAACAACATAAACCATAAGATATATCAGTGAAACATTACTGTAACTTCCATGTTACTTTCAAACAACTGACATATAATGTTCAAAATACTTGTGTATTTTACAGCATGAAGAATAATGAAAAATAAACGATGCCCATCATTCTGAAGAGCATAATAATCAAGGCAACCAAACCCATGGACCATTCCAAACCAATATACAGACCTACAAAATGAGTACAATGTATGCAATGTAAAAAAAATAAATAAATAAAAAATAACATAGCAAATAAAAGACAAAATCATCAAAAAGACCAATGAAGCATGCACAAAAGGGTTCTACCCAAAAGCACTCATCTTTATATCTGTGTTATGAAAAATAAAAGGCAGCTGTAGCAAGACAAAAGCGACGCTTGGTAGGTGGCAAATCCTTTATAAGCAGAAAACTCCAAATCCAAAAAAATACAGACAATATTCATCCAAGATAAAACAGTGCAAGCAAACACAGCAGTATTAAACACTTTCGTCTGGTAGATGACTTCCTCAGAATACAAAATACTGAAATTAGCACCTGTTTAAATACATTGCTTACCCAATCACAAATAAGCTGACATCATTTCCCTCATTAACAAGGTTGCAAATACTTAATGCAAGCCAAATATAAAACAATAATACATATAAAAAGTTTAAAACATCCCTAAACAATATATATAACTAAATAAAAAACATAGATTTTAATTTCAACAGAGAAGATAAAGAAATTCTATCATTTAACCCAGGAGCATGATAAGCATCAAGCCTAATTTGCCATTTGAGTTCTACAAATTCCAAATACTCATTCAAGGGTCCTCCACAAGGTCCCAGATCTACCTGTTCCAAAATAAAGAACAGGAAGGAATGGGTAGGTTCACTAACCAAATGTTTATATAGTGCATTCTTTTCATTTTTGTTTCTGATATCATATAAATGTTGATAAATCCTTAACCTTAGGGCATTCTTAGTTTTACCTACATAGAAACTTGCACAGAATCTACACAAGGCCAAATACACAACCCCTTTAGTGTAACAGTGCATCCTTTTTGAACTGGAAATATATCCAAAGTTTTTGAGCTTGATTTTTTTCTCTGTCCATAACATAAGGGCATTGGGCGCACCTCCCACACTTAAAGGTACCACCATTGTGGATGTCAAATTTTTGTCTTTCAAACAGTCCTTTAATTGAAGTGTCTCTTTTGTAAACCACTTGCGGTTCAATACCAAATTTCCCTGATAATTCAGGGTCAACATCAAATATTTTCCAATATTTGGAAATAATGTTTTTAATGTCATAAAAATTGGATGTGTAAGTAAGAGTAAGCACCCGTCCAAAATTTAAAGGTTTACAGTCATTATGACTTTTGGTGGACACCTGCCCTAGTAGTGCAAGAAAATGACCATTCATTCTTTTAGTCTTAACTTCATTAAAAATATCTATGACAAAGGTTTCAGGGTACCCCCTCTTACAAAACATGTTTTTTAATGTTTCACATTCACTAAGAAAATCTGCAAAGTCAGACACCATTCTGGCCAGTCTTACATATTGGCCCTTAACTAGGGCTTTTTTCTGGTGCAATGGGTGTGCGCTTGTATAATGCAATAGTGAATTTGAATAGGTAGGTTTCCTATATAGTTGTGAAACAAAACAATTGTGTTCAAAGTCTTTCTTGATGGTAACATCTAAGTAATTAATCAGTTCTACATTGCTATTCATAGTAAACATAAGAAAACTTGTAGTTCCATTAATATAGGTGAAGAACCTCTTCAGGTCATCCTCACTATCTTTCCAGAACAGGACTATATCATCTAGGTATCACCCATACAATACCCATGAAGTCCTAAATTCCGAGTTGGTAACAAACAGGTCCTCCCATTGTGCCAAGACAATGTTGGCAAACACTGGAGCACAGCACGCACCCATTGCAACACCCTGTTTTTGCTTAAAAAGATGCCCTACAAAGGTCACAAAATTATTCTCTAATATTATTTCCATACATGTTCGTAAAGTCAGAATGGTGTTATGATTAAGTGTTGAATTGGATTTGGAGTTTTCTGCTTATAAAGGATTTGCCACCTACCAAGCGTCGCTTTTGTCTTGCAACAGCTGCCTTTTATTTTTCATTGTTTGTAAGACTCTACCTGTTTTCCTTATATCTGTGTTATATTATTTTATTTTGTTTATGCTTTTATATATATATATATATATATATATATATATATATATATACATATAGATAGATATAGATATAGTCAAATAACTTTCCATTACTCTACTTTCTGCATATTTATATGTCTTTGCTGTTGTTGTATAATTTGCATATTCTTTTTACCAGGCCTACACTGAAATTTGCCATGTGTGGTCAGTGCTCAAAAAAACTAAATTTGTTATTGAAAAAAAAGGCAAAAACCATATGGTCTTTGGCCAAGCATAGCAAACTCCATCTTTCTTGTTGTGGTAACTGAAAACATATATTTACATCTTGTACTGCAAACTTTAACTGTGAGCTAAAAGAAGTATAAACAGGCACGTGGATGATCAACTAATTAAACAAAATGTGCTTGACAAGTTACCCTGTCTTATGTTAACTGAGAATGAAGAAAAGGAGGAAAAGACGAAAATATTACAAGGATAACATTGCTTCTCCTAAAGTTGCTTTTATATATTGTATATTGAAATCAGTTATAGTGAGTTTTTGGATTTGTTACCTGGAAAGTATTAGTGATTAATTCGTGAGAGGCAGCTATTGTGCTTTCAAGTATAGGTTTTCATAACAGGTGAACCTAATTTTTTTCAGATAGTGACTACAGACTGATAATACTTATTTTCTTCCTTGAAGTTTACAGGAGTTAGGAAATGTGGGTGGTGTACTATAATGTAACTTTCTGTGGGAAGGAAATAAGCAGCAGATTAATGGTTGCAACCGTATATATATTTATATATGTGTGTGCGTGTGTGTGTCTCTAAAGCCCAAAATCTCAAATTTCAAAATCCTGAGACCAAAATCTATAAAGCTCAAATGTTGAAAACCCAAAACACTCAATATTATAAAGTCGAAAAAAAACACAGGACACCAACACAGCACAACTACATATGGAAACAAATAAAAGGCAAACCATGTTACACTTCTCCAAATATAGGTAGGAGGGCAAGCCCCCCTGCACAACCCGTGTCCCCCTGCTACTTAAATATATCACCTCCGAGATCGCACTTCAGTACACTAAGGTGAGTTATGTTATAGTATAGAAAGTTAGAAGGGAACATGACAAAGGTTACAACAGGCAGTTATAAAGAATGTAATGGTATGTTTGGCATTTTGTTCTATGTAGGGTGATTTTGGAGTTGATATATTTAAGTAGCAGGGTGTGTGGGGGTACAGCCCACCACATGGGGAATGCAGTGGACTTTTCCCCCTGGTTATAGTTGGAGAAGTGTAATATGTCTCTGTATGAAGTTGTGCTGGAATATAGTAAGTGTTGGTGTCCTGTGTTTTGTTCGACATTATGAGATTCAGTATTTTGAATTTTCAACATTTTGAGATTTAGAGATTTTGGTCTCAGGATTTTGAAATTTGAAATTTTGGGCTTTAGAGATTCTGCAGTGAATCCATATACACACACATTATATCTATAAATATATGGATCCCTATCATATGATAGAAACCTCATTTGACTGAAACTCATTTGACTGAGACAATAAGACTGAAATTTCAAAAGACTGAAAAGTCACTTGACTAAAACCCATAATACTGAATTTCAACATACTAAATTGTAAACTGGACCATATAAAATCAGACTAGGTGGGGGTGCTACACCCCCCCCCAACTATATATACTAACTCCAGGATTACACTACCGTGGGGAAAAGGCATATACCCTTCACTTACCTTACAGTAGTCTACATGCTGCCACTACTATGCCTTTTTTCCCATGGCTGTGCAATCCTGGAGTTAGTATATATATATATATATATATATATATATATATATATATAGTTAGGGAGGTGTGCGGGGCACAGCCCCCCACATTGGGGGTGTGTGGAGTGTTAGCCCCCCACATAGTCTGGTTTTATATGGTCCAGTTTAAAATTTAGTATGTTGAAATTAAGTATTATGGGTTTCAGTCTTACGGGATTCAGTCAAGTGACTTCAGTCATTTGAAATTCAAATGAGTTTTAGTCAAATGAGGTTTCTATCATATGATAAGGATCCAAAAAAAAAAATATATATATATATATATATATATATATATATATATATATATACATACATATAGATATATGGGTCTATGTCACTTTACCGAATTAGCATATGACCGAAATTGAAAAGAACAAGACAACAACAACAGCAAAACTGCAGAACAATGAATGTTCACAAAAGCAAAACTTACAATACCAAAGAAAATACATACAGTCTATTACTGAGAAATAAATGTCTGTCCCTTTAAACTACACTTTGATTTACAGCAACTTCTGTGACAAGTTTGGAGCACTTTCCGGATGATAATTCTTCCAGTGAAATGATGAACATAGTGTGCAGTTTAGCTTTACAACAACCTTTTTCTACATTTTTGCAGGGAGGCAAGCCCCCCTGCAAATTATATATACCAATTAAAATATTGCACTACAATGGCGAAAAGGGTGAATTTCCAAGTGCTCATTGTAGCGCAATCTCCATTGAAAAGGTAGAAGGTTAGAACAAACTCCTACTGAGTAGTGTCTCTGCCTGCTGAGGTAGAGTGAGCCAAGGTGATGTAGCTGTCAAAGCAGGATATTAAAAAAAATAGTTGCAGTGAGGAGGGGAACATTTGAAGTATGCTACATATCAGCTAGATGCATGTGTTGTTATTAAAGTTTAAGAGACTTTCAAAAACAAAGACAGTTCGATTGTGGGTTCTAGGGTGGAGGAAAAGTGTGAAAAGCTGAAGTCAGAAAAAACAAGTATGTAAGTGCATGTTGTGTACAAGTAGCATAGAGATACAAAGGTACTGAAAGAATACATGACATTTTATTTAGCTTGAAAACTTGTGAATAAAAATTGTAAGGTTGGGTGAAGAGATTTGGTGTAAGATTATTAAAATATCTGAAGCAGATATACTCAGAACATCCCCGTTGGAGCAGTAAAAAATGAGCATGAGATATAGTTAGTGTGTGGATCTGCTACAGAAAATGGACTTACTTATTTTAAGTTGTTCCTTAATAATTTCATGGTTGATATCTTTATGGTGATCTTAGAATTAAATCTTTTTGTGGAATATAGAAGGAAAATTCTGAAAATCATATATTTTATTTTTGTAAGTAGATTTTGTGTAGTAGGTTCTAGTAAAAGGAAATGAGTTATCTAAGGATATTATTAATTACTGTTGCATTTTATCACATTTTTGAGTACATGTTAATTATGATTGCTTTTTAAATGTTCAGATGTGTGTGTGCTATTAGGTCTGAGGAAGTAGACTGTTACTGTGAAAGCGCTCACCTTTATATATTAAATACTGTGCAACATTTTAACTTGATTTCAATTTATTTGAGATATGTGTGATGGTTTTATTGCCTCTGTGATAGCTGCTAGATTTTTTTCTTTGGTATATTTTGGTTTGTCTGAAGCAACTTTTACCTGAGAGTTAATTACATTTAGTGTATTATTTGTGTGTGAATAAGCAGGAAAGAGGGCTAGGGTGGTTTATCGGTTTCTGCAGATAGTATGTTGAACAGCAGACAATGTTTCTACATTAGAGGAAATATTTGAACAGAGATAAGATGTATTTTCCAAAAACATTGCAGTAAGCTGCATATCTTCAGATTATATATCATTACTGTGCAGGTGAGTGGTTTTTGCTAAAATGATTCAGAAAAGATAACAGAATGGAATATCGGAGACACTTTAAGGTAAGAGTTTAAAGTAAGAGTAATATAAGATTCTTAGCCATATGTAGTGCTCACTGTGAGGATATCAGATATCTGTGCTAGCATATCTGGCTGCTGCTTTGAAAATACTTGTAAATAATTATAAATTACCCTGTGTTATAAATGCCAGCATGACTAGTTATAATTTTGTAAATAAGTTTATGTTTTTCATTATTACTTTGGTTTATGTAAAATGTTAGAATCAAAGAGAATTTTCTGGCTGACCAAATGTGCATGTCTTTTGAAAATAATTCTTAATGCAGGTTGTGCCAGTCAGCTGACCTAGAGTGATGTCATCACGTGCCTGAGTTGAAAGGAATTGAATCTCCACAGCAGCTGTTTTTGTTTACTTTTTAAAAGTCTGAAATGAGAGAATAAAATTCTCATAACAGTTTTCTATGACTAAAAAAATTCTGCTATAAAAAATAGGTTCCGAGTCAATTTTGTTCAGTGTAGTTGAGTTACATCTGTTGTCGGTGGTTGTTTTCCCGATCAATATTTTTCACTCAGAGTTTTTTCAGAGCTGTTCAACAGAAATAATAGGATTTTCTATTCCAGTCTCTGAGTACTGGACAGCAGCCTGAAAAGTGGACATATATTCTTATTTTGCTTGCAGAAGTAAGAGTATGATCTTGCCTTGCTGAGTTAATTAAGATTAGACAGGGACAGTTAATCTTTAGACAGTTAGGGATTTACAGTTAGATAGGTAGAGGTTTTCTTCAATCAGTGTGAAACCTATCCTACAGTGTTATTTCCATAATTTCATGTGTGTGAAACTCTGTGGTTAATTGAAATCAGTTATTCAGTGTATATTTGTTTTAAATAATTTTTATTTATTAAATATTTTACTACCTTCTATTGTGGTTGGTTATTTAGAAAGTACTTTTAGTAATCTGAGTGTGTTTATACTTAATGTGATAACACCAGGGCTATTCTGAAAAGCCTTACTGCTTGGATTACATGCTACCTTACATATCAAGATTTATTTTACCAATATAATTGAACACCCCTTTTGAAGGGTATTGTGGTATTTTGACTGGTGGCAGTGTTATCGTGTAATTTCAGAAAGAGGACATAGCAGGTAAATCTGTCCCAGTCTTTCCCAAGAGTGTTTATATGTGGGATTATCAAATATTTAAGAGTAAGTGTGTCAGATATCTAGAAGTAGGACACAGTGCTCTTTAGTGGGTAATGTGAAGACTCATTCTCCAATCTAGATTGAAGCAAATAGTTAATTCCCAGGTTTGAGCCTGTTTCCAGTGGACCATCAGGAGAAATTGTGTGTTCTGTCCCTGCTTTCAGTGACCCTGCTTTACTGGAGACAGTGGTGAGGATGGAGGCTCCTTAGTTACTGCCCCAGGTTTAAGTAGGGGGGGTCATCACACCCACATTTCAAACCAACCAAAGGCTTACATGATATTTGTGATGTAAATCTGTGCCTACCTATGCAAGTATCAAGACTACCTCTAAAGAAGAAAAGTAACTATGGCCAAGTTAAAAAAAAAACATTTAGAATTTAAATACTTAAAAGGGATGGACCCTGAGAGTAGCATGTGTAAGGAAATCTGCAAGAAAATGATTGCTACATGTAACTGGAGAATTTTACATTTCTCAGTATAAGTAGAATGATCAGGTTTAGTGTGCGGAGGTAGAAGGCTGAGGAAAATGTTTTAGTTCATGCCCATCTCAAGCAGAATGATAATGCTTCATGTCACACTTTTAGTAGGTTAATGGTTTGCTTGACAGAAGAAGCATGAACATCTTGAAGAACATATGTTCAAAAGTATTAGGATCCAACCCAACACTCTCATACTAAGTGACTTCAACTATCCCTCCATCAACCAGGAAAACTACTCATGTACCAATACACTGGCCCAATGCTTCCTGGAATTCATCAATTCCAGTTCCCTGGACCAGCTCATTCTTACCCCCACTAGGGGTTGCAACATCCTTGACCTGGTCATTACTAACATGGGTGACTATTGCTCTGTACCAGTAGTCAACTCCTCCCTGGTTAGTTCTGACCACAAACTAATCACCTTGGAAATCCACATCCCTCCCACTCACCACCCCCCGCAAAGGTAACCACCATGAAAAACTTCTCCAAAGCTACCTTTGGGCTACTAAAAACAGAGGTGGCTAACTTCACGACACCCATGCAATTGGAGAACAGCTGCATGACCACTGAATCATACACTAATGCCTTGTATGAACACGTACACAAATGCATGGATCTCGCCATATCCAACAGAACCAAGATGCTCCCCTCCAAAAAAAGGAAGCCAATCTGGTGATCCCTTGCCATAAATAAACTCTACAACAGAAGGAGGAAACTGATGAGAAATAAGATGAAGTCCCAAGAATGGAAAAACTCCCTTATCAGCCTCAACAAAAAGTTGAGATCCCTCATCAAATCCTCTAAAGCTAGCTATGAAAACAAAATTGTAGCAGATAGTAAAAACAACCACAAGGCCTTCTATAGTTATGTAAAGAATCTCCATGGCAATACCCAAATTGCTCAGAGCTGTTGCACAGTGGCACCTCCTATACTGCGCCAACAGATATTGGCAATATAATGGCCAACAGATTCAGTGACGACTTTACCCCTCTCTCCCCCACCAAAGGAATAATCACAACACCAGTAGATTACCAGGCACCCAGTATTACTGCTGCACAGGTTAAAACAGCACTGTCCAAAGTCAAGAATACAGCTTCTTTGCGACCATATAATATCCCTGTCTGTGTTCTATATGAAATACAGAGTGAACTGGCACCTCACCTGTGTGCCCTGTTGAATCACAGCATCACCTCAGGCTTTGTCCCTACCGAATGGCACACTGTTACAGTCATCCCTCTCCACAGAGGAGGAGCAACTACAAACCCTGGGAACTATTTCCCCATTAGCCTGACAAGTCAGATATGCAAAGCTATGGAATGCATCATCATGGACCTAATAAACAAAGATATAGGGAACCTCCAAACTCTGGATCCCACACAGTTTGGTTTTGTGAAGGGTAGATCATACCTGCTCAACCTGGTCGACTTCTTTGAGTCAGTCACCAGAGCTGTAGATGAAGGCAAGGTGGTTCATACAGCCTACCTTTATCTGGCCAAGGCCTTTGATACCATTGCCCACTCAGGAATCATAGAAAAACTCACCAAGGTAGGCATCAACCCCTATATCACTAGGTGGGTTGCAAACTAGCTCACAGATAGAACCCACAGTGTGAAAGTAGCTGACTCCAAGTCAGACTGTCAACCTGTCATGAGTGGAGTCCCACAAGGTTTGGTCCTAGGTCCTCTCCTGTTTGGTATCTACTTCTCTGAAGTTCAGGCCAACACAAAGTGACTCTGGCTGACAATGTTCACAGAAGATTGCAAGTTGGGAGCCATAATTAACTCCCTCTACTCTTCCCTCATTTGGCCAAACATTGAGTACAATGCCTCATTTGGCATGTACCTCACTAGACACCTACAACAACTGGAGAGGCCACAAAAATACCTCACAAATCGGATCTTAGGCCTTAAACACTTGTCCTATATGGACAGACTCAAAAAACTCCAACTATTCTCTGTCTCATATCACCTACTTAGAGGCGATCTCTGCTTGACTTACAAAGCCATGTCTGACCCAGCTGTGTTAGAAATGCTACATCTAAAGAAATCCCAATCCCTCCCCACTACACGCTCAGGAGACCTCAACCTCATTACCAAAATCAACAGAACAAGCTGGAGGGACAGGTTCATAACCAGAGACTCCCCATGCTATGGAATAAACTTCCCATACATGTCAAGTGGAGTGCCTCACTGGCCCTCTTCAAGAGAAATCTTGATGAGTGGATGAGAAATAGAAAATTCACCCCATGGGGTCACTTCAGTGGCTCTACTTAACAATGGCCCTGTGAACTAAGGTCAGGTGGCACGATGCCAGAGTGATTCTATGGGCTAAGCTTGTAAAGGTTCCAGGGCCATTAGCCTAGTACACACCTATAAACCTATGATTTCTGGGGTATTTTCAAAAGCTGAAAAGTTGTATGAACTGAGTCATCATTATTGGTTAATTAAAAAAGAGATGCCAAATATGTGTGACCTTAAGGTAAAATACTTAAGGACCTCTATAATTCAGAGATGGGATTAAAAGTTGCAACTTAAAGGTTTACGCTTTTGGAAATTAACTTGTATTTTTTAGGTATTATGTAGAGGTATCAATTCTTGAATTGATGTTTATTTTACAGTCTATATTTTCTTACAAATTTAAAATCTGCACTTCTGAAATAGTCCTTCAAGCTGTAACTAAACTGAAAGCAGGTCCAAAGCAAGAAATTAAATTGTTGCATGTATAGCAACATTGTGCAAACCAAAGTATTTGTGTTGCTTACTTAATGGCTTAAAGTTCAGTACTTTATATGATTTTTAATGTCAAATGATGCCTATAAGTATATATCTATGGCCAGCATTTTTCAAAATATAGTTTTATATCACAAAGACAAGAATTTGTGAAAGAATACTAAAAATAATCCATGTAGATGATATGAATGTACCATTTTGAAATTTATCAATTTTAACAAGTCAAATATTTCTTAAAATGCAGTTTACAGATTTATAATGTTGAAAATGAGGGTGAGAGATAATTTTAATAACATAGTATGAGACAGAAAAACAAGGCACATAGTATATGTTTGCTAAGTTCTCACAAGCAACAAAACTGTATAAACTATTTATAATCATTTAGGAAGATAAACAGATGGACTTCTACTGAAATTTCTGACAATACAGCATTTTCAAATGTGTATAACATGAGTATGTTTCCTATGTATATAAAGAGAACTTACTTATGTGTTATTACATTTTTGTGAAAGATTGTCTTGTCATTAGAAATTGTGTAAAAAAAAAAGGCATTTGCAACAAGCAAGTAGCAACTCACCCTGGGATTTAGAAAGGCATAACATGGTATAAAAACCTGTTGTCTGCAGGTTTTGCAGTATGTTATCCCTAAAGGACTATGTGACCACTGTACCACTACAGAGGTACAAAGGCACCAACTAGTAGTGCAGACAGTGGTTTCACTGGTGCAGCTCTATGCAAATGCTGCAGTCTGGGGGATTGACTAGTGCTAATTAGTCATGTACTCACCATAGAAATTTCACTGACATCTAAATAGCATGGTGATGTGATTCAGAAAACAGCTGTACTGGGTTATTGGGGCCATGAGG
This sequence comes from Protopterus annectens, assembly GCF_019279795.1. Classification (NCBI taxonomy): domain Eukaryota; kingdom Metazoa; phylum Chordata; order Ceratodontiformes; family Protopteridae; genus Protopterus; species Protopterus annectens. The sequence goes on from NC_056742.1 coordinate 225,076,622, forward strand.
TAGAAAAAATATTTCCAAGCAGTTCAATGACAGGACTGGAGCTCTTAGTACATCTGTGGGTAAATACTGCCAAACCATCTATGTATGTATGTGCGTGTATGTGTGTATGTATATGCATGGGGCTTCCTTTTGAAATGCTGACGCTCAAAATGCTGAGTGCCAACAAGCCAAAAAAAAAAAAAAAAGACAGAAGACCCAGGAAAAGAATGAATCTGAAGATCCTCCTTCTCCTTTATACTTCTTTTTTTGCACGGGGGTCAAGTCCCTCTGCACTCCCTAAACTTTCATATACCAGCTCCAAGATTACCATACTTCAGCAAAAAAAAGAATATTCTGAGAAATGGCCATCTCGGGCTTATTATATGCAAGTCCATTTTTCAGCGATTGCTTCTCCATGTTTTGAGACTCACTCTAGCTGCCCTGACATTTCAAATGGTTACCATGTGTGGGTGTCAGTATGTCCATTTGTTTGTGTACATGTGAAATAGTGTGCGGGCATGTTAGAAAGTAACTGCTCCACCATGGTGCGTGATCTGCTAGGTGCAATGCAGTTACATCTAACAATGGAATGTTTGATTCAGAGACATCATAATAAGCTACTAATGAGATGTCACATGTCTCTGACTAGCATATTAGTAATAATCTAGCTGAATCACAGGATAAATTCATAATGTATGAACATACCTTTTTGTCTGTTGAAGTGTTGTATCTTAAACCAGCTAACATATTTAAAAAATATATATATAAATGACAAGACTATGATTAAAATAGTCTTGGGAGCTATGTCCAATCACAAAGGAAACATCTAAGTAAAAAATAAAAAGAGACAGAACATTTCCACAGACCTGGACCAGGCAAAACTTAGTAATCAGAATATTCCCTTGGAAAGAAGACTTGAGTGTAGACAAGGAACTGGGGTAAAGTGTTCCAAACATGTTTATTTATTAATTTATTTTACATTTGTTGACTGTGAAAGTCCAACTGGGTCAGGAAGCCATTTTCAGTGGAGGCCCGGGGAGAAAAGCTCCAACAAAGTAAAAGACAAGTGCAGTACAATGATAATTACATTTACGTATGGAAGTGCGATTTACAGTGAGTTACACATGGTGCCATTTACTTGCATACAGTTGATACTCATATATAACAGTAATATTTACAATGAAGAAATACAGAGAATGTCAATAATACAGTTAGTTTATGTACTCATGATCCTATGGAAGGTTGTTGATAATACAGTTAGTTTATGTACTCATGATCCTATGGAAGGTTGTTGGTACACATATTATTTCAAAGTTGCACAGTTTGGTAGATATTTGCAATGATTTTTAGGTAGATCTAAGGGAAAGGGTTTAAATGAAAGGTTAGGTAATAAACAACAGTAAGATTATTAGCTAGATATGCAGAGAGAAAAGGGGATCTTAATAATATGCCTGTTGCTTTTTTGAGGCAGCTGTAGAAAAGTAATGGGAGTGGAAGGTGTGGGGGGGGGGGGGTTGCTAGGTTGTTCTGGAACACAGGCAAAAGTTTTATCTTGGAGGTAATTTTTTAGTGTAAGTTGCTAAGGCATTCCAGAGTTTGCTGCAGTGTAGGAAAATAGACATTGTTCAGCTTTTTTGTTTGGTCTGTGTAGGGTTACTAGTTGCTTATCTTCAAATTGGAGTGTTTTGGTGGGTTTGTAGGCTGGGAGGAGTGAGTTGACTGCTGGCCAGTTATTAGGTTGATATATAACTTCATAAGCCATATACTGAGTAGTAGGTGGTCTAGGTGGGGTCTATATTACCACACTGAAAACACAAGTCAGCAACGCCTGTTCACCAACCAATAAACAGCTAACTGTCATTTCCAAAAATGGCTGCCCTTTTTCCCATGTAGTGCAATCTCGGAGTTTTATATTTAGTTGGGAGGCCACAGCCCTCCACATTGGGGTGTGTGGGAGCAAATCCCCCCACTTTGATATGATTGGAATTCTGTCTCGTTTCCTCTTGGCCAAATGATTTTTCCCCTAGGAATAAATTGACTGATGTGGCCATTCTCAAAAATGACAGTTCGCTGTTTATTGGTCAGTGAACAGGCATTTGCTGACTTGTGTTTTCGATTTGGTAATATAGACCTGTCTAGGTGGTGTGGAAGTTTCATCCAGTTAAGGGTACTGAGTCCTGTGCAGTAGTTTGTGTTATGTGGACCGTTTATAGCAAATTTGGCAATTTTATTATAGCAGGATTCCAGTTTGTTTTTTAGGGTAATCTGAATGTTTGTCAAAATGGAAGCACTGTAGAGGAGAGAGAGGAGCAGATAAGTTGAAGCCAAGGTGGTTTTGGTGGTTGTATTCATGAAGTTTGTATGCCAGTATAGCATTCCTAGTTTGCAGTGGGTTTTTTGATTGGATTGTGAATATGTAAATAAAAGGAAAGTTTATTGACTATGGTCACTCCTAGTAGTCTGGCTTGGGAAACAACTTCTAGTTGAGTATTGCTAAGTGAAGTGATTGTAAAGTCTTTTGAGAGATTTTTTTAGGGGTGAGAAGGAATAGTTTAGTTGCATTCGGGTTCAGCAGGAGCTAGCATTGCTTAACCAGGTCTCTATGGAAGTGAAGGCAGTTTGGGTTAGATGCTGAAGGTATTTTATATTGTCTGTAGAGGAGATGATGGTAGAATCATTGGCAGATTGTATTAGGGAACTATGCTGAGAGATGGAGTGAAGGTTGTTATTGAAAATGGTAGAGAGTAATGGTCCGGGTATAGACCCCTGAGGGACTAAATTGCTACTAGTTAGATAGATTGAGAGGGTTCCCTGACATTTTATGGATTGTTGTCTGCCTGTTAAGTAGCTGTTGAATCACTGTTGAGTTGTAGTGGAGAGATCAAGAGTAGACAGTTGTTGTAGTAGTTTTGGGTGGGAGACAGCATCAAAGGTCTTGGATAGATCAATAAATATTACTGAAGTTAGTAGTCCGGCATCCCTGGCTTTGTTGATTGCATCTGTGAAGGAGATTAATTCAGTGGTAGTACTGTGAAAGGGTCTGAAGCCATGTTGGATGGGGGTAAGTAAATTGTTTTGCTGGTTATGACTAAGTAGTTGTTTATGTATAATTTTTTCTAGCAGTTTGGATAGGGAGATAGTATAGTGATGGAACAATAGCTGGTTATGCCATTGCACTTGTTGCCTTTATTTAGTGGGGTTATTATGGATTTCTTCTAAATGGTAGGGATGTAGGATTTCGAGATGGATCAGTGATGAGTATGCTAACTGGATAAGCTATAGCTTTGGTAGAGTATTTTAACTATTCTCTTGGGCGGTTGTCAGTGTTGGGACAACAGTATTTTAGTTTAAAAAGTAACTTGTGTATGTGGTGAGTGGGTACAAGTTGAAGAGTAAGGAGAAGAAAATGTTGGTCAGTTGTAATTGTGTCTAGTTTGAGAAACATAGATGCTGTGGGGTCTTTAGTAATAGTTTAGGAGGGGTTGTGACTATGCATAGGGTGGGGGTTTGTGGGGTTCTTGGAAGGATTTAATAAGTTGCATATACTATCTATGAAATGTGCATTGAAAGCCTCTACTATTTGGGATGGGTTTTTATTGATATCAGGGAATAGGTTTTCTTTGGTTCTGGGGATGAGGAGCTGAGATATGTTATGCCAAATCTTTTTTGGGTTGTTTTTGTGGAAGGTTAGCTGTTGGGAGAAATAGTGTTTCTTATAATTGTTTAACTTTTTTTGTTTTTGCTTGGCTGTGCAGCTGTCTATACTTTTGGTAATTTAAAATCACTTTTTTGTTTTTTGCCATTCTTGCCAGACGTTGTCTTTTATTACTAGTAAGTTTTTGGTGGAAATGGATAGCCAAGGAGTATGATTAATTTTTATATTTTTGTACGGAGAGGGGCTAGGTGGTGAAGGGTATCGAGGAGTATTTTGTTGAAGTGGCTGATAGCATCATCAACTGGTAGGGTTTTTCATATGAACCGGTTTATTGATTTTAGTAATGAGTTCAACTGAAGTTGATTGAAGTTAGACAAATTGAATGAGGTTTTATAAGTGTGGATTTCGGTGGAGTGGTTATGGCTCTGTTTGTGTAGGCAGGTATGTGGTCACTTAGATTATTTTGAAGGGTTCCAGAGTTGATGTATTTGTAGGGATCTGAAACTATGATCCAGTCAAGAGTTGTTTCGTGTTTGTGAATTTGTTGAATTCTAGTTGGAGTAGAGATGAGTTGAGTAAAGCCATGTAGGTTGATGCTATTGGTGGGGTAGTCAGAGTTTGCATGTTTCCAATTTATGTTGTTATCCCCCATGATGATGGTTTCACTGGAAATGTTTTGGGAAATCCAGGATAGGATGTATTCTAGTATGGGGATGTTATTTCCTGACAGAATGTACAGGACTGTGATGCATAGCTGTTTTGTGCTATTGAGTTTTAAGGTGGCTAAGAGAAGTTTGGTGGTACTAAGGGATGGGATGGGTTTGGGATATGGGAGTAGGGTGAATGTGTTAGAGTAGATAAGCGGTACACCTCCCCCTTTTTTCTGAGTTTGGTCTGCTTTTATTATGTTGTAGTTCAGTATCTTTAATATGTGTCTTGAGCCATGTTTCAGTCAGTGTGAGTATAACAGGGGAGTGTTTGGTAAGCCATGTGTTGGGTTCTGTAATTTTGTTACAGGTGCTCCACAGATTAAGAGTGATTAAAAATAAATTTTTAGGGGAAGAAGTTTTGGAAGAGGTAGGACCTGGGTTGGGATAGATGCTGCCACATAGGGATAAGTAGGTTTGTGTTTTTGTGCGGTGGTTGAAGAGAGTTGTTTTATTTAAGCATTTCAGTTTTATTATTGGCAGGGTAGCGGTGTCATGTAGAATTTTGAATTTGACAAATAATATTAAGCTAGAATTATATGGAATGGATGATATAGTAGAGAAGATGTCTGATGCTGATTCTAGGGAGGTAGTGGATGTGAAGGATTTTTCTGTTATTTGGAAATCTCGAGCACTTGATGTAGTGTATATCAGAAAACTGAGAATTAGGGCAGTGAGGGGGAGTATGGTAAAATGAAAGTGCAGTATGATGGATAGTTTAGAGGGTGGCAGGGAATTGTAATGTCTGAATGAGATGGATAAGGTGGTTGAGAGATTTGCAATGATGAGATATGGTATGTGTGCATGTTATGATTTGCTGAAGAAGAATAATAGGGATGGAATGTTGTGAGACTAATTGGAAGAATGTGATCAGTTAGTAGATTTAGGTAGGGGGTGATTGGTTACAGGAGAAGTAGTGGGAGGAATTAGGGTCAATATAGATGTAATTAATATGGGGGTGGGTGAGAATGCGGGTAGGGTAGGAGAGCGGAGTGAGCCAGGGTGTAGTGAAGGGGAATGGAGCAGGAAGAGACAATCAGCAGGCAGACCTGTTAGAACAACAGAATCAATCAGCCAACTCTGCACTCAGGTGAATGTCATTTGAAAAGAAAGATGTTTAGGGATGCACTTTAGAAATGCTTAATGCTAAACCAGTTTCCCAAATGACTATTAATTTAAAGGTTGTTTTATAATTTTCTTATTTATTTTTCTTTTTATTTTATTGTCTGTGGTTTATAAAGACCAGTTTGCATCAATTAACTTAAGTATTGGGGCAACGAGGATCCTAATCTGTAGTGACTTGGTGTGCATGCCACTATCTCCAGGGTTAATTCTTGTAACATACAAGTACATTCAAGTACTATACAGAAAATTGGTAAACATATACTTAGTCTAGAGTTTCTAACTTCATTTAGTTGGAGTCTGAGCGTATTTGATTCCTGTGGTTCCAATACTTTGGTAAGGGGTACAGGAGTACCAGGTATCCAGAGCAGTAATTAAAAAAGATGCAGTATTATCTTTTTCATACTGAATTTCTTATCAAAAGGGAAATTTAGTTTAGAAAAAGCACCAAAATTTTATTAACATCGTAATGTTGTTTTATACTCCATCTGCTAACCTTGTAATCTTCCCATATATTTGTTATTGCATACATGATTCACATGCTCTGTAAATTATGCTGTGCTATGTGATAATAAGGATTTAGTGATTATGTCTTTAGGTTAGTTTGCTACATTTGTCTTATGTCTATTTTTTAGTATAGTGAAGGACCATATTAACAAACAGGTCTGTGGGGACAGACAAAGTTGTTGAATGCAGATGATGTGGCATTGCAAGCAGACTCTGAATAGGAACTTTTAACTAACACTAACAGAATGGAATGCAAAACTGAGGCACAAAGGAAGAAAATGAGTACAAATATGACAGCTGTCATGGCAGCAAATAGGGAAAATTAGACAATGTTGAAACTTAAGATTGAAGACAAAGTAGTGAAAACAGTGGAGCATGTTAAGTATGTCAAGTATTTTAGAGTGGTAGATTAGGAGAAAGAATGTCTGAATGAGCAGGTCAAAGCTAGAAATAAAGGGGGACAGCAACAAACTGGCTTAGAGTGTTGTGGTTGTGTAGGGAACAAAATGCCAAAGAAGCTGAAAAGTAGGGTATATAAAATTGTGATGCGATCAGTACTATTGTAAGGTGCAAGTACCTGACCATTGAAGGCAGAGCACTTGAGAAAGCTAGACATAATGGAGATAAAATGCCTGAGATGGGTGGCTGCATGGACACTGTGGGACAGGTGTAGAAAAGAGGGCATCAGATTAGAAGCCAAATTAGATCCAATTGCAGAGAGGTCAAAGTGCTCAGATTCTGGTGGTTCAGACACATGTGTTGGAAGGCAGTAGACTACCTGGTAAAGAATATTTATGACAGTCAGGAAGAAGGCAAGAGGAAAAGAGGTCATCCAACAAAGGGAGGGATGGATGGATGGATGGATGGATGGAAGGATGGATGGATGGATGGATGGACTGTGTGTGAGAGAAGACCTGCAATATATAGGTATAATTGTCAAAGAAGGTAGAATTGAGAGAGATGGTGACAGATGACACAATGCACCCAGTTCTATAATGCTGATTCTGCTGATGATAATGATTACAAGTGCTTGGTCTAAAGTAAATCCTTGATAGTCCTCATATCTTGATCATAGATTTTGACAATGACAGTGTAGTGATAATGACATCCATGCAGATACATACAGACAAGTCTTAAAGAAATGAGAACAGTCTGACACCATCAGTTACAATGTAAAGTTAGGTTTTAAATAGTATTGCTCATCAACAAATGAATGAAAACAGGTCTAAAGAATCAGTAGGCGCATGTCTGTTTTCATTTTCATGGGAAAAAGAACACCTCAAAAGAAGACGTTTATTAAAGTGCCGCGAAAATATACATAGTAGAAGGTAGATTTCTCTAGAGAGCAATGTCTGCAACTGCCAGATATACAGTTAAATGTGCTCAATCTATAGGATGCCAGAGGCTGTACAGAAAATGACGTGTTAAAATGTGAACATATAGAAGAGTTAGACAACCCTTGGTTGTAGACAGGGGGAAACCTCAAGATCAAAACTTTTGACTCATGATGGTGGTGATAAATCTTTATAAAATACATGGTACTCCTTTCATAGATAAAGCTAGGTGACTGCATGGCAAGCATTTTACAATTCACCACAGTGATTAGAAATTGAAGATGAAGTGGTATGTTTAATGAAACAAGACAACTATAACATTTTCCTGAAAAAAAAGAAACACTTAAAAATGTGCTGTGATAAGGAGTCACATTTTTAAGGTCAACTGCATGTGGAACCCAAAATCATGAAAGGCAGAGCTGTAACTCCAAACTCTAAGTAAATGCCTGACCTAGGCATGGAGTAGAAAGGCTGAAGAAAAGATGTGTTAAGTCACATCTGAAAGAAACTTGAGATTGCGGAGATTATCTCAGCTACTTTCCAGAATGTCAGGTGTAAGGTTGGTGAAACAATGAGAACATTGGGTATTTATTCTCTTGGAAAAAATCTCTGTTATGAGTCTGGAAAGACACTGCAAAGGTGACTAAAATGCTATAGGTAAGCAAAATAGGGCATACGGTTGGTTAGATCATGTTTTGTTTAAGATCAGGCTACTGACAAAAACAGTCACATACAGAAATTAGTAAAATGTATATAGGAGTAAGTAGTTTGATAAGATAGTCTTTCTTGGAATGAATATTATAATATGCATACAATAAAATGGAATATGTTTCTTCTCAAGGAATAAAAATATGTCTGCATTTCTATTATTCTTTGTGTATGCTGATAATAAATAAAAAGCTCTTTCTGTTAAGAAGTCTCAATAAAAGCATTTATACTACTCTGTTAATTTTTCCAATGGCAAATGTATAATTTGCATAACTTTTATAGCATGGAAATTAGTGGGATAATATTAGAATCCAACACTCTGTGCTAATAGATTTCAGTAGGGAGAGTGTTGCATAAAGTATACTGTAAACTGCAAAAATGTACCATTTGAATATATGTCAGCTGTTTATAACTTGGTGTCATAGAGGTCATTTAGTTTTTCTATTACTTAATTTATATGCTTGGTATTACTGATCTCACTGACCCTATAAAACTGATATGCATATTTTAATCACGGAAACAATATATTTTTCATTCTGATAATGCATACCTATATTTTTATATTTTTAAATGTTATAGTCACAGTAGTTTTGCCTAGTTAAAAAGGTGTGATGCACATGCTCGGTAAAGCTAAACATAGAACTTAATATGCATATGCATTAGATGAGTGGTTTATAAACATGTTGAAATATTGTTTTAGGGTATTTACACTTAAGCCAATTATTTTTTTTATATACTGCACTACCAGTTGACATAGAATTAATTTAGAAAATATTGCTAACATCATTTATAGCAACATGTAAGGCTGCAATAATTCTCAGAAACTGTTCACAAGAGCAGGATAAATCATAGTGAATGTTCCTGAGTTACCCCATTTTGATCCCAAAGGGCAGGTTAAATATGAAGAACATTCAAAATACAATTACTTCTCAATGCACAAAAGAAAGTATTTTAATGGCTGTCATGCCACACAGTTCTCCTATACAGCATGCACCGTGACCTGAGCTGCTTCTGTGCCACACATTTCTCCTATACAGCATGCACCGTGACCTGAGCTGCTTCTGTGCCACACATTTCTCCTATACAGCATGCACCGTGACCTGAGCTGCTTCTGTGCCACACATTTCTCCTATACAGCATGCACCGTGACCTGAGCTGCTTCTGTGCCACACATTTCTCCTATACAGCATGCACCGTGACCTGAGCTGCTTCTGTGCCACACATTTCTCCTATACAGCATGCACCGTGACCTGAGCTGCTACTGTGCCACACATTTCTCCTATACAGCATGCACCGTGACCTGAGCTGCTTCTGTTTGCTTTTCAAAGTAGTTATAAAATGAAGTAAAGCAGCATAAAAGTAAACTCTGAGTATTTTCCTCAGGAATTTGAGTGCTTAAGAACATATTTCTTTGTTTTTCAAAAGAATTTATCAGCATGCTTGCATTATTTTCATACATTTCTGTGTGCATCTGTAGTAGTTTTTACACTTGAGAACAATTTAACAAATTAAATGAGCACAGATGATGCATCCATTTTCACTGTAAAGCTTTGAGTCTTACTGAAAACAGTTGAACTGCCAAGAGAGTGGACGACAGCAAGAGTTATCCCTTTGCATAAAGTAGGACCATCTATTAGCCAAGGAAATTAAAGACCCTATAAGGCTGACTGGTCTGATATGTAAGGCCATGGAAAGCATAAACATGAACCTGATAAATAATGATATAGGAAACTTCCAGACAATGGACCTGACTCAATTCAACTTTAAGGGCAGGTCAAACCTACTAAATCTGGTGGCTTTCTTTGAGAAAGTCACTTATGGCACAAATGAGGGTAAAACAGTACATACCACCTACCTCAACGTGGCCAAGGCATTTGACACAATTCCACACTATTGTATTATAAATAAGCTCACAAAACTGGGAATAAATTCTTATCTCACCAGATGGATAATTAATTGGCTCATGGACAGGGCACATGTAGTTAAAGTGGGTGAATTCAGATCCAGCAAGAGGACAGTTACTAGTGGTGTGTCGCAGTGCTCAGTACTGGGACCACTCTTGTTTGGAAAATACTGCTATTAAATAAAAGTTAATGTGGAAGGCCTCTGGATGATAATGTTTGCTGACAAGTGCAAGATTTACGCAATCACTAAATCACTCAGTGATGTAGATATCCTTCAGGTGGCTCTAGGGCAGATAAATGATTGTTGCCAGAACCAAGTCCTAAAACTAAATGCAGAAAAATGCATTATCATACACTCTGGGAAGTCAAATACCCTTGCAAATTACAACATCGATAGCTCACCATTAAGAGTTGACTCAGAGGTGAGAGATCCAAATACACAGATAAATAGATAGCCCGAAGTTTAATTGTTTTGTGTATACAGAAGTCCTTCTATGTGGCATAACTTATAACTAAAGATAGCATCCAGATGCAACAAAATTATCATTAGATCAATAATCAAGCACAACACACCATTTGGCTTGTACTTGACTAGCCACTTACAGCAGCTGGAGTGACCTCAGAGGTTTCTCATAAAGAAAATACAGGATGTAAACAACATATCCTATGCAGATAGACTAAAAGCCCCATCCCTTTAGTTTGTCTCCTATTGACTATTAAGGGATGACTTATGCCTGACCTATGAGGCACTCACAAATCCAGCTCTGATGGAACTGCTACACATTTGTAAGTCATACAGTACAAGGGTCACCCATTCTAGGGATATAAACTTAGTGACTCAAAGAAAACATGCTGGAGAGACAAATATCTATTTCAGAGATTGTTCCCTGTTTGGAAATGTATTGGCTATCCCCCTGTATTCCATAGAACCAGAATACAAACTGCCCACCCCCTTTCAATTTACCTTGTTCTTTTAAAATTAGTATCTCTCCACTTAGACGGCTAAAACTTAGGTTGCCCCCTCTTTCATATCTAACTACTCAGTGCACACTGCAATGCTTAGGATATTAACTGATTTTTTTTCCATCTTACCTTTAAAACCCGCAACATCTATTGCAAGACCACCAATTACTGGAGAGCCCATATTCTGCCTCTCAGTAGTCATCTTGTGAATAGTGCTTCTCTCGTCTCCTGATTAAAGAAACAGCACAGGGACATTATTTCCTGGAGACAGCTGATCACCAGAAAGCCTAATAACTGCTTCATAAGTGAAAGCTTGAAATATGTGGTTATATTCTGTTCCTGGTGAGAGAAGGAGCAGTATACGTTGATTCCTGACTGTTCGTAGTTGTGCAGTGAGTGCCTGTGCTTGATATTCCTGATTTTGCTGTTCAATGCATCTACCAGGAAAAGGCTACAACAAGCCTACAGACCCAAACATCCTCTGGGACAGACTGTGGATCACCAAAGAGGCTGTGGCTTGCTTCTCATCTTGGGATTGGTGCTAATGTTTTGCTTCTGTTGAGAGAAGAAGCAAAGGAGCATAGTATCCCAACAGAGTGAAGCTGTGGTGAGACTAGCACTAGCAGTTACAATACAGTAGCCATCCATGCACTTCCCCTCTATTCATCATTTTTGACAAGCTAATTCTTTATTTGCAGTAAGTACTGCTTGATTTGTTTCTATCTTCAGAACATCTGCCTAAATACTTCATTCTTAAATTTTCAGAGTCTACTTATTAGTTTCCCATCAAGTGTTTGACAGTGCTCTGTATAGACACAAACAACATGTGTGACATTTTTACTGTAAAAGTATGATTTAAATTTCACCAATACATAGTTGCACACATGGCAACTAGTTTGCAGTGATAAACACTGTCCCCAGAGTTGCATACTGGATACTCCTGACATTGCTTTAAATTCTCACTCCAACTGTCTAATCAATTAAAAAGGGTCTGTTGCCATGGATATAAATGTTCCCACTATCTCAATTGCCAACTTGTAGATATGGGCATCCTGAGGCAATGTAGAAATTGCCTCATGTTTACTGACAACCTGATAATTCTCAAACAAACTGATATGGTATGCTAGAGATGTATTTACATGATGTCACTGGAGGCAAAGCTCTCGCATAAAAGTACTCCTAATGTTAATAAAGTTGTCAGTACACATGATGTACCAATTACACACAATTCATAGCAGACATACAGACCCACATATGCTGAGGGATTTAAATGTAACATTACTAAACCAAAACAATCTCCTAGATGAAGTACATATAATAAATACTCTCAGCAGCCCTGAATGCACTCTTTCAAAACAACACCCACATCAAAATATGCAGTCACATCTCATGGAGCCTCTACTTCTAAGCCCATAAGGCAAACCAACACACAATCCAAAATGGTCACTGGAGACTCCATAATTAGATGCATTGATGCCCCTCTCACCAGGCTGAGTAAGGAGAAAGACATGGCAGTTGCTTATCTATTGCTAGGATCCACCACTTTACACATACACACAGGCCATTTTACCATGAATACTAGTATGACTCAGAGTCCATGTGGGTATAAATGACCTGAGACATACATCCCTAGACTATACGAAGAGAGACATCATGGAACTCTTGGAATATGTGTCTCAGGCTGGTATGAGCCTAGTATTGAGCAGCATTTTACCTTCTCCAAGGATGATGCCACAATATGGACAAAAGATAACTGACTTTAATAATTCTAAGAAGGTGCAGTCAGCATGGAAGGAGATGGTCAACAGACCATGCTGCTTTGCCAGGGATGGTACACACCTCTCCCTTCTAGGCTTTCATACATTAGCTAAAGCATTGTCTTCCCCATAGTTCCTTTTTTAGGCATTGCCAGACTGAAAGCACTTCCGATATACCAAATCAAAATCAAGAAAACTTAAAAGTATTACTGCTCAATCCTAGAAGTCCAAACAAAAAATTCTACTTCTGAGAAGCTCTCTTCACCCTAGTTGATGCTGATGTCTGTGCAGGTGTCTACTTCACTTGACCTAAAACTCATTTGACTGACACCCATTTGACCGACACCAAACTGACCTAAATTTCATTTGACTGACAACTCATTTGACTGACTCCCATTTCACCGACATTTAAGACATAGACATTGTGGGTTTTCCTTCACCTGTGACTTGCTTGTGATAAAACGAATTACTGTAACTTACAGTGCTGACTGTTAGAATTCTAATAGTCATGTAGAAAGTAGTGTTGTAGTGCTTCTAAATGTGGGTTTGTTTGTTTACATTTTTTGGGAAGTATCTAAAGTAATTTGGTGAATGTTTTGTGCATTCCCAGCAGTAGTGGCAGCATGCACAGTACTGTAAGGCAAGTTAAAGGTATATGCCCTTTTCCCCACTGCAGTGCTATCCTGGAGTTAGTATATATATATATATTTGGGGGGGCACCACCCCCACATTGGGGGGTATACCCCCAATCTAGTTTGGTTGTACATTGTCCCGTTTCTGTTAAGAGGGTAAGTGTTTTTCAAGTTTTGGAAAGGGTTAGTTATTGTTGTTTTAAGTGTGCTTTCCTATGGTTTAAGATTTAGCATGTTGAAATTCAACATTGTAAACTGTCGTTCAAATGGGAGTCAGTCAAATGAAATTTAGGTCAATTGGGTGTCAGTCAAATGGGTGTCAGTCAAATGAGTTGTAGGTCAAGTGAAGTAGATCCCTCTGCGGTCATTGAAACTTGGTTTAAAATAACTGAGATTACAAGGAATTTGCAAGATTATAATGTCTTCCACACATTTAGACAAGCTACTATATAGACAGGAACTAAAGGTAGAGGCATCTTGATTTACATCAAAAATAAATATACCTCAAGACTGGTCAAATAGGACAATGCACTTGAGCTACTCCATGTTCAAATCACCATAGGTAAAATCCAATATCACTTCCTTGGAGGTGGCCTACAGAAATTTGGATAAAAATAGTGTTTTTAGGGAGATAAAGAATCCTGAAAGGAAAAATGAGTGAAGAGGAACATGAGGAGGAAAAATGGCTACCTTTAAAGGTCCAAATAAGGAGGAGAAGCAATTGTGTATTTTGTTTGACCATACCCCAGTGATCACAAAATCAAAACTTTACAAACAACAGGATGAACTGAATAAACTTCCAGGGCAGTCATGGGTAACACAGTCAACTGGAGGCAAAGGATAAGCCTATATATAACTACTTATTGATGTACAATAAACTACAGTAAACATAATCTTAATGGCAAAGTCTTTGAAAAGAAAAATAAGTATCCCAGGGGCATAGAAAGTAATGTATTGGGGGAAACAAAGGAGAAGTAAACAACAAACTGAGAGACAAATGTGAAATAAAAGAACAGTGCTGTATAAGAAGCATAGCAAACAGCTGTAAAACTGCATACAAAATTGTTGTATTGTCACAGAAATGAAACTGGCTCTCCAGAATAGTGCACATACAAGAGCCAAAAGGCAGTGATACAGTGGCCAGGGGTGGGGAGATCTGAGCAAAGGCAGCTGCCAAAGAACACAGTTTTCAACTTGAATGGTAGGCCAGAAAAAAGGAGCATGCTGGATGGCAGCAACTGAGAAAGCAGTGGCAGGTGGCAAAAACAAAGAGGAAAATGCAGTTAATTAGATCAGACTTTGGGTGTTGGCTAAATCCTATCAGAAGAAAGAGAATGCAAGAAAAGTTAGAAGATTGGGAGGAGACATTATTTAATTATAAAAAGCAAAGCTTAAAATCAGAGATCAGAGAAGATACTTTGCTATGCCTACAATTGGACAGCAAGTCAGGGAGAGAAAAGAAGGAAGCAGTGATTGTATTTCATAGAGGGATTCAAAAAATCACAGCAAAAGTGATAAATGGTGGGATATTTATATGGATCATCTGGCAAGGAAGGGTATAAGGTGCACACTACACAACAGGAAACATATATGCACCAGACAAGGTGAAGAAGGATTCTACAAGAACTTTTTTGCTAACTAGGCACTGGCAGAAAGCCAGGAAATTGAGATAATGGGCGGACTACAATGTTACAATGGAACTTACAGGAGGAGGGACTATAACAAAAAAAATTGACAAGAACCAGCTCATGGAATGAAAGAGGGAGAGTGGCTGGAGATATGGAGGGAAAGGTATCCAAATGAGAAAGATTATAGCTTCATAAAAAATATTTTGGTTCTTCGGGAAGGAAATCATAATGGAATTAATGGAAGAGATCCAAATACATGACAGAGACATATCAAATAGTGCAGCAGTGAGACTAGATAACTGTGTAGGAACAGAAACAATGAGAAGTGGTGGAGGTGGGTAAACTACAAATAGAAGGAGACAGAGGACAAGAAAACACTGCACAGGCTAATAAAGGAGTCAATATAGGACAATATGAAAGACAGGGACAGACTGGGAGAACACTGGTGGGATGGTATCAAGGTCACTGTCAGGAGAAAATGGATGAACACAAGCTAAGAACAGAAGGAAAGAAGTAAGGATCATTGAGGAAATGGATAGAGAGCTGGTTGCAGCGGAAACACTTGGGATGTCCTTAAGGAGTTACTAGCGGAAATTGTATGTGTCTTCACAACAGGAGGTTTATGGTATTACACGAGGAAGACTCTAGTTTGGCTGGATCTTTCTTGCACTTTTTACTAAATGAATTGTCTGTGTGATCTTTTTATTCTTTAGCTTACATAAGAATATATACATACACACACGCGCACACACACACACACACACACACACACATTTTATATATATATATATATATATATATATATATATATATAGATATAATGTGTACAAACACATATATGCAAATCGTAAGAGCCACATAACAAAATAAATCATGAGAGTCACTGAGGAGAAATTCAGTTTTATTGAGGTGGTTTCTTGTAAACTTTTTTTAATGTAACTTTGTCATATGTTTGTTAGTATACTTGTTTGACTCGTAGTGTCTGCAGGTAAGTAATTGTTTAGATGTTAGATTTTTGAAGATATCCTAGAAATCATCTCTGAAAGTTATTTTCTGAATATATTTACAGAGCTTAAGGCATTATGCTATTGATTAAATATGTTTGAAGTCAACACTCAATGTATTTCAATCCATACCAATAATCTTTGGAAAAAATGTTTATCTTCAAACTAGGTTTCAAATAATTACATGCAGTAATATATACTTTGTTCAGCGTTCATGATATTCATGTTGTCACATAAATATTGTTTACATTCAACAAGTTATAAAGAGTCAGTTTAAGCACATGGGTTGCGTAATTCATAAAGAAAGGAGGAAGTTGTAAGGTTTTAAGAGGGTGGGGGTGTTGACTTGCAAATCATGATGTGGAGTTGTGGTACCATCAGAATGAGTACTCAGACTATGAAAATATTTATTTGTGTGTTAGTTTGTCTATCTGCTTGTTTATGCATGTATTTTACTTTATGTTTTTACTTTATCAAAGTTTGTTTAGCAGGTAAGTACACTGATCTCAGTAGGCATCTTGTATCCACAAGCCAGGTGAAAACATTCACAAAAAATAAAAATATTTGAATCAAGAATATTTGCAGTAATAAAAATAAATACAGAAGCATTGCAGCTGAAATGTGGATATGTCATATGTGAGTAAGACTTTGAATAGTAGGTAAATACAAAGGTTGAGAAGACATAGAATAGGTTTAGAGTTTAAAAGAAGAAAAATAGCCTTAACATAAGTCAGTATGTATTTCTTGAAATAGGATCTGAAAGTTGGAAAACAGTATAATTCCTTTAGGTATGTGTGTAGGGACTGCCATGAGGTTATGTGGAAGAATGAAGAAGAGGTCAGTACAGCAAAGTTTGTTTTGAGGTGTCTGGAGTGGTTGAGTGGCTTAGCTGTGAAGTGGATTTAGTATGAAATTTGGCAGTAAGAGGCAGATAGGCGGCAGGTTGCATGAGACTGAAAAACAGAAAGCCTCTTGGCATGATAATGCAACATAGTTTTTGTAGAAAGAGTTGTAAATCTGTACATTTTTTTTGTTAATAAACTTTGGATGACTCTTTAGAAGCAGTGGTTGTAATGCAAGGCCATATTCAAGTTGTTCTAGGAGAACTCCTTTGCCTATTATGGCTCTTCTGGGACTGTAAGGGGGGGTGTACCTTGACTTAAAACTTAAAAGTGTTCATTCCTTCCTTGTCTTTTCACAATAGATATCGGAGTTCAGAGTTTGGTCTAGGCATAAGCAAAACTCTTTAAAGGGAGTAATTATTATTACTGGGGTCCCATTAGGGCTATTGAAGGTGAATTTTTTTTTTTAGTGATCACATATATTATACTTTCTAGTTTTGCTGGGGTTTAGAACTGGCCTATTATCATTTCACCATGAACTGAGGGAGTGGAGTTATTCTGCAAGACAGTTGAATTGTCTTGTGTGAGTAGCTAGATAAATAAATTACCATATCATCTGTCTAAAGAGCCAGAGCTAGGTTTAGAAGGTCATAGAGAAGTTGGTTACTGCAAGTCGAAAAGAGTAGAGTTCAATACAAAGCCTTGTGGCACACTTCTGAGGAGTGGTGCTGGATCTGATATGGATGAACCTATTACATTACAACATTATATAGCATATTTTATACTTATGACTTTATCAGAATCAAAAAATGACAACTTGCTGTGGTGACTGTTGCCATCCATTTGAAACATCACATTATAAATTATAAATGATATAAAACATGGTTTCTGTTACCTAGATTTTTAGAGTATAAATTAAAGCGCTATTCCTTAGACCTCACCTGCTTTGGTTAGAAAATAGGTAATATGCCCACTGAAAGAAGCTTCTTATGTTTGAAATAATACAAGTGAAACAATCAGGAGGGTGGGTATTCTCAACTTGAATATTTGACAGAAATAGTTCATTTTTATGTGTATCCATTTCATACCCTTAAAATCAATGCTGTGAATCAGCTTATTACTATATTAATGAGGAGAAGAAAAAATATTTTTGTCCTTTATATAAATACTAGATCACTGGTTTTCTGATATCCATACTTTTTTATCATTTCTGATTAAGATTATTAATTATTGGGAAAAAAAGGTGTGCTCAGTATTATGATGGTGTGCTACATACTTTTGTCCTGTCTTCTGAGCAATTGGCAAAGAAATACAAATTACAGACAGAACACAAGTTGCACTATAATCAGATGTGGCACAATTTACAAACTTCCTACAGTTGTACTCAGCTGTTGTGCTACTGATGATTGACATCAAATGGGTTGATAGAGAAATGAGCTTGTATATGCAGAAGTTGATAATAATTGGCCCAAAATGACTAAGATGCTGAATGTGATTAGGGAATCTTCAGTATCAGTACTGTGTGGAAAAAAAATGCAAAGAAAGTCTGCTGATCCCGAATTTGAAAAAGAAGAGCAGGAATGTCTGTTTCAAATTATGGAAAGATCACACTCCTTAGTCACCCTAGCAAAGCTTGTGCAAATCTCTATTAGTTGTGATTCTGACTCAGGAGGGGCGATTTTACACATACTGGACAAACAGGTTGTCCCATATGCATGTTGAAAATATGTTCTACAACTATAGTGATGTATTCTTTGCAGTAAACCATGAGCAAGGTATGTAGATTATATGATCATATAGGGGCATCAACAGGTGTCTGAGCAAGTTATATTTCAAAATCTCGTATTCTGATGTGTCTAAAGTAGAATGAAGGAGTGCATGAAAATCCAATCTGCAGATAGTAGAGAATGCTGTGGAAAACTGAGAAACCCTTTTAGGAATATACCTCTAAGGATATTGAACAATATTATTATAAAATGTACACCAAAAACAAAGCTCACACATTCAAATCATACTCCAGAAAGGTAGAACTATGGTAAAATTCAATTACACTCAGATATGGAGAGATCTAAAAACATAGGTTCATACGTTTTTAGGTGAATACCTTCTCAAAGACCACTAGGGCCTCTGCAACTCTGGCCATGCATCCCAAATCTATCCTGCAAGTTATTTGAGGCTTAGAGGTTATTTAAGGGCTATATGTTAGTTAGGGCATAATTTAACAGCTGCTTCTGTCTGTCAGAGGTATCTAGCTGACTTTGTTGAAATCCCATATTATCGAATCTCAGTTTGTTGATACTCAAAATATCAAAGTTACACTTCTTCAAAGCAGTGGAACAATGAAGATCTTCCCAGGGTAAGTAACCAGTTACCCAAAAAGAAACAAAACCCAAAGCACACCATCCCTAACCCACCCAGGTGGGGGCTACACCCCCTACAAACCCCACTGTGGGGTGCTGCACCCCCCACACCCTCCCAACTAAATATACCAACTCCAAGATCACACTACAGTTGGGAAAAGGGCAAGGTTCACCATCTTGCACAACAGGTTACTTACCCTGGGAAGATCCTCATTATTCCACTGATTCGATGAAGTGCGAGTTCCATATTTTGAGTGTCAGCAGATGCGATAATATGGGATTTTGACAAAGTCAGGTAGACTGCAACAGAGACATAGATGCCAGCTAGGAGTGAATTTCTGATTTTGTATCCTGTGATCTAGATTGCACTTGAATAGGATTAGTGATGAACTCTGCTTCAAATGGATGCAAAGCCTGCTCCACAGAAAAGAAAGAATTTTCTGAGACTCATACCTATTCCTCCAACATGTCCTATTTATGTTGCAATCAAGGTTCAAGTACCTATATCAAGAAGTTCTGATACTATTGGTTTTGCAGATATACAAAAGCTCCATCAAAGAATGGCAGGCACAGATCACCTCTCAATAGTCTGTAGGAAACAAAGTATAGACGTAGGGCTTTGCGATGATCTGCATAGGACATGTTTTCACTCTGTATTGTTGAGTGAGTAACTTCTGTGGTCTAGTACATACTGAAGGGGATATTGTATTCAGTTATGGGTCTGATGAGGGCTACTACAGAGGAAATGGCCTCCTTTTACCCAGATGCTATGACCTTGCTTATAAGTTGAGCAACACAGAATCATTTCCTACTACCTTAGACAGATGTTGGTCAAACATCAGGTTACTATCTACATATGTCTACAAATCCCTGACTACTGTATCTACTCTTGGGGAGGATTATCAGTGAGGTAGTTTCTTAGGATGGCTAACTTCCCAAAGGATACAGTTATGCATTTCTTAGCATTAAGTTTTAAGCTGTAGCTTTGGCAGCAGTCATTTTGTCTATGTTGGTCCTTTCTGTAGGGTGTTAGTGTCTTGTGGGGTTGCTATGACTGCTTTTAGTTTGTGTTTGGCATTATCTTTGACTGCCAAGAAGTAAATGCCAAAAGAAAAGCTGGCCAGCACAGAGCCATGAGGGACACCACTAGTGATTGACCTCTTTGTGGAGGTGGTCTTCCCTATCTTAACTTCCTGGGTCCTACATGCTAGCCAGCTCACTATCCAGTAGGGAACACAGGGGTTAATAAGTACATGTGTTTGTTTACAATGCTTGAGTGGGGTATTGCATTAAATACATTAGGAGATAAGGTAGGCAGTATGCACCATTTTCCTCCATCCATTGTATCATTTACTTTTCCAAGAGTCCACCAGATTGAGTAGACATGTTCTAACTTTGACAAAGCCAAAATGGGTTGCAGGCACTGTCTGCATATTTTCTGTGTCATTATTAATCATATTTATGATAATTATTTCCATGGCTTTGCATATGAGACTAGTCAGATGTATGGGTCTGTAACTACCAGGGTCCATTGATAAACCAATCTTCTGCATAAGGATGACCGTTGCAGCCCTCTAGTCACATGTCACAAAGCCTACCTAGAAGCTGTGGTTAAATAGTGACAACAGAGATCCAAACAGGTCATGTTTCAGCTGTTTAGGAAACATCCTGGGTTATTATTATCATAGTCATAATCATAATACCATAGGTTATTATTATCATCAAAATAAATAAATAAATAGTCGATTCAAGTGATGGTGTTAGCCTTAGACAATTAATTTAGGACCTGCTCTCTAGTGATAATTGGAGGGTGGGTGTTTATTTGATAGCAGCCTGGGGAGTAGGATAAAGTCGGGGCTGAATTTGTCAATCAGCAAAGTTGCAAAATCTTCTGGCTCCATGAAAGTGGCTCCATTAGTAATCAGTTCTGCACACTGTTGTGTACTGTCTTTGAGGTTTGAGACACATCTAAAGAAAGCCTTCTGTTTTTTTTCATAGCTGGAAGGCTATCTTTACCTCAGAATTTGATTTGGTAGATTTACTTTGACCTTGTAGGTTTTGCAGAGCTGCTCAGAGAGTTTTTATCCTGCTTAGCAATGCCTTTCCTAATTTTAGCTGCAGCTTTTTTTCCATTTTTTGTACAATCTGTTTATGTTTGGATTCCATCATAGTGATTTGTCTTTTGTTTGTTCTGGACTTGTTTCTGGAAGTCAAAGCTGACTCTCTGCATCATTATTAACATGTTTATATAGGGTTTCTGTGTACATGTCTGCATAGGCAGCTGTGTTCTATGGGTATGACGGGGCTTGAAATTTTGCGAGTTAATCACTTAATAATAAGTACTTTTCCTCAGGGTAGTTCTTAACTGTTACAGGGTATAATGGGGTCACAGTATTAATTTTTATTTTCAAGGAAACAGCTTTATGGTTTATCCTTAATGGAGAGGACACTACACTGGGTGCTGGGGGGAGGGTACAGTATTTTTAATATTTGTGATTTCTAGTAGGTTCCCACCCTTAGTGCTTAATGGGCTAATTGGTTCAGCATATTTGTCTTTACAAAGTCAAGGAATATCTATGTCTGCATGTTGGGGATCATGTGGGATTTACAATTTACAGAGGGGTAATTAAAATCCACCATAGATAAAGTATTAGTTTACATAAGTAAGTACATTAAGTATCAGCTGTTGGTTTTGTAGGTCATAGAGGATCATCTATTGCTTGCAAGGATATGATATGGGACTCTTAACGATGGTAATTTGGACAAGGAGAAGCTGAAGCACATGATCCTCTTTGCCAGACCTTGAGGTATATTTGTTTTTGATATAGCTCGAGACACCTCCACCTTTAGTCCCTGCCTGTGCAGTAACTGATCTAAGTGTGTAGATGGCATTGTGTCCCTGCACTGCTGGGTTTTTCCCCAAAATACTTTAAATCATACCTTGGTAACTGCACAGATTTCTGCATTCTTCAAGGTGAGGAGAGCTTGGAGGGAGGGAAGTATCTTGTTTAGGCACTTTTAGATTCCCTTTGACTGATTTTGCTAAGTTGGAAATTTGTCAGTTTAGCATTTCCTAAAAAAAGGCCCAATGGAGAGGACAATGTTTTAACCAACATTTGAAAGGCTAGTAAGGACAGGTGCAGACCATCCTTGGCAAAGCAATGTAGTCTGTTGACCATATCTTCCCATAACTCAGTGTCAGATATTGTGTCATCAGAAATAAGACAAGAAAGTCTGACCATTTGCCCTTTAACAAAGGACTTTTTTTTAAAAAATGAGGTGACAACTATCATAGTGGAGGTAAGTGTTTGAAAAAGTTTCCTTCCTAGACATAGATGAGGAGTAGCAACCAAATTATGTATTCTTCCCCAATATAATATCAAAATAGTTTTATTTCTGCTACTAGAATAGGTGAACTTTAAAAACGAGGTTGAATTCTGCCATTGGTCAAGAAAATATTCCCATTCATTCATACTACCCTTTCACAGAATTAATATATCATCCAGGAACTGGTAGTAGCTGTGTGTCAATGTCAGAAATTCAGGAGTGAAAGCACCCCTCTTCTCCCACATAGTTAAAACAATGATGGCATACATGGGGGCACAAACCGCAATCATAGCAACCCTAGAAATCTGATGATAATATTCTCCCTCAAAATAAAGTTGTCATGGAAGGTTAAATAAAGCAGGGAAGTGGCCCCTCACACTTTTTGACTAGATAGAAATGTGCATTTAGAAATAAAAGATTAAAACCACTCTAGTCCAATATTATGAGGGATGGGTGAATACAAATCAGCTACGTCCACAGTTATAAAAATAATGTCCTCTATAAAATCCAATGAATACAGATTCTCCAGCAAATGTCATGAATATTATAGCAATAACCCACGCCTGGGTGTGAGTAATGCTAAATTTACCCACGGTTGGCGTGGTTTGATCCCGAGGGCGAAGCCCGAGGAACCAAACAAAGCCAACCGTGGGTAAATTTAGCATTACCCACACCCAGAAGTGGGTTATTGCTATATATGACATTATTTAAGAAAAGAAACTGTTACTTTTCTTAAATAATGGCATAGTATAATGCCTGTTTACTGCCCTTCCGCAGATGTCTGGCATCCGGCAGTTCTGATGTACTGGCGCCTCGCGGTACATCAGAGTTGAGCAAAAGCAACGGAGAAAGCAAGATCTCCGTTGCTTTTTATGTCTCGCTATGTTAAATGAGTTTAACATGGCGAGACAGTTTTAAAATAAGCAACGGACATCTCCGTTGCTTATTTTAAACTGTCTCGCTATGTTAAACTCATTTAACATAGCGACACTAAAAAGCAATGGAGATCTTGCTTTCTCCGTTGCTTTTTAAACACTGCCTCGCTATGTTAAATGGGTTTAACATAGCGAGACAGCTTTAAAATAAGCAACGGAGATCTCCGTTGCTTATTTTAAAGCTGTCTCGCTATGTTAAACCCATTTAACATAGCGAGACAGTGTTTAAAACAGTTATACTAATGGAAAAAAGTCCGGGCGACCGGACCTTTTTCCATTAGTATAACTCGATTTACAACGGGCATGCTGGCCAATCAGCGTGCACGTTTTGGGGGGATCATGGTATAATTTAAAATATATGTTTCAGATTCCAACACTGATTTAAACTTAAAATATACAAACTTAGCTAATGGCGCAGTTTTAGAGCCCTTTGCCAAAACTATTAGTCTCAACGGGGGATCTCAAGCATTTTTATGTATTTTAGGAATACCAAAAATTGATGCCACCTTTGGCTTAGCCACATTCAGATATTCCCACAGCTCATGTTCCATATCGTCTTGTAACGCCATATCAAGTAAATGAAAATCCAATTTGGCATATGCAGCATTAATTTCATTCGGGGAGATTCTACTATAGGTAGTTTCATTAGACAGCACGAGGAAAATTTTTGAAGAGTATTCAATGCTGTTCATAATAATCATCCCCTCCCCACCCTTGTATGGTTTCATAATGCGAATGTGTTTGTCACCAGAAAGTATATTTAATAACCCCCTATACTTAATAGATAAATTGTCCAGAGTCAACTTAGTCTTTTTGTTGACATTGTGAATGCTTGTGAATTGACCCTGACAAATTCTGTCATACGCAGGGACCAGGGGATAGGGGGTGGCAGACATGTACTCTTCTTTCTTAAATATTCAAGTTTAACACTTGTAGTTTTGCCAACAAAAAACATTTTCAGGTTTAAACATCTAGTGGGTAACTTCAACTGCGTAATAGCTTAAACAATGTCTAACTTAAAGTTTGGAATGACGTTAAAGCCTTTCATAAGAACAAGCATAACAGATTCAGAAAATTCAACATCAGATAAATTAAATACCTTAAAAGATTCCATATAAACTGATTAATTACAGCCACACTAACATAAACCTAACATCTGAATCTAACCCTGCCCCTGCCCCGAAAGTTTACAAATGTCTCTCTCCTTTGTGGTTTTGAATCGACTCTTGACCCATACTTTGTTTGAGGGTGCCGATTTGCAAGTCTCTCTGACTGATGCACTTGAGGTCGGTTTAAACCCCATCAGTATCACCATTATCAGTAATGTCACTGAACACCGTTATCAGTAATTTAATTGACCGAATCCAAATTGTCCCTATAGGAAACAGAACTATTACCCTGCCCTTGCCGTGGTAATGGGTAAGCCCTCCCATTCACATAGTCTATTTTGCGTCTTTGTAACTTATGCATTTTATGTTCCTTATTTTTATTAATATTGATGTCCACCTTGTGAAAAATATCAGTATATTGTTCTTTAATTTTAGCAAACAATAAATCTTTCCTAATTCCCTCATTCAGTGCCTTCAACTCATTATCAAGTACAGATATTTTAAACTTGTCTTTTATAATCATTTTTAACAATGAAATACCTGTATCATTGAACAACTTGACTAGTTTGTGACAGAACTGGGTATTTGCTTCAACTCCATTCTGACATTCCAGATGCATAACCCTTTTTGGTACAAAGCTGTTCCATACACATTCTGCTAAGTACAAATTTTCCAACTGTAAATTCCTTATTTTGAACAACTTATTTTCAAATTCTAGCAACATAGAAGTTAAAGAGCGAGTTTCCTGTCTCGTACTGGTAGCAGAAGAAAAAGCAACGTAAGAGGAGTGCAACCAAACTTCCAGGTCAACATCATGTATAAAACTGAAAGGTAATTGGTTTTGGAGCACAATACCTTGACTGGTATCTAAGTGACCATTTACAACAGTTTGGGTATAAGTCTGTTGTGGCTGAAAGAATAATTCCTGAGTCGGATTAAGTCCTTCACTGGAAATAGGAGGATTGTGCTCTTCTGAGGTAGCAGGAACAGCATAACAATACAATTGCTGTAGAAGCAAAGTAAGGTCTCCAGGCAGATCCATACTGTTTGAAAACCAGCTACACCATGAAACTAAGGTAGATTCCAGTATCAAAACTGCATGAGGATTATAACCATTGGCATTGAACATAAGGACCTGTCCAATGTGACTACCCCTGCTATTTGTAGTACCATTCAGTATCGACACACACCAGTTTGTTTGTGTCTTTCGGCTTTTCCCGGTTAGGGGTCGCCACAGCGGAACTCCGGTCCGCTAATAATTGGCAGTAGATTTTTACGTGCTGGCTTGCCGGGCCTAACACACAACCTTCAACAAAGGAACGCCCATTCACGCATATCACCACACAGAAGACACTCTAACTGAGAATCGAACGGGCAGCGTCTAACTGTGAGGCGACAACGCTACTGGGATACTGTGTTTACAGAAGAGATTAAAAATGTCTTGGAACAGCTCCTGTAGTGGTTTATTCAAAAGGGAAGAATATTAAAACATTTTTAGAACTGGTATTGACAAAAACTTCATTGTCACACAGTAGCATGCAGAAATGCGGGTTCTGCAGGATGTGCAGGTACATTCATGTGGGCCCATATATAGCAGTCCACAATTTTGAGAGGACCTTATCATGCCCAGGGAAATGTAATTGCAATAGTACCTATGTTGTATATTTGGCTAGCTGCAGTTCCTGCAATGCATTCTGCATGGGAAAACTATCAGAAAGTTGAAAGATAGACTAAGGGAACATTTTTATGATAATAAGGATAAAGAAAAATACTAATGCACTTTATAGGCATACCACTGTTTGTCCTAATTTCAAGAGTTTTTTTTTTTTGTTTGTTTTTTTTGTCATCAACAGAGTTATGGTGACACCTCTGTATGGAGATACAGATACCTTCCTTGAGCTAAAGGAACTTAATTGGCACTTTAGGCTGAATGCCACAGTTACACCTGGCCTAAATGATTCTGTTTCCTTGGCAAGTGTTTTAAAAATCAAAGCAGCTGCTGTTAAATTTTAACTAAACTTATTTTATTTATTACTTAGCATTTTATTCCAGGTTTCATTGAAGATTGTAGTGATTTAACATAATTTCATAATAGCATTTTATAGTATTTTTTTTACTATTTTCTACTATTTATCATTTGCTTTTATCCAACATGGAGTACAATTTTAATATTCATGAATATTCATGAGTGCATTAATCTATTCAGTTTTTCAGCCTTTTATTGGTGGTCAACTAATGTTTGGTTTCACCAGAATTACTCTGATGAAGTATGTTTAAGAATGTTTTAAGAGAAAAGCGCTCAGTGTTTAATAAATTGTGATACAGTCGCAACAGTGATTTCCTGTTTTTTTTTTTATTTGATTACTATATTTATACCAACACTCACAAGAAACTGAAAAACAAAATACAATATTATCAACAACCATACGTGGCTCATCATTGACAAAGGCCAATCAAATACCAGATGTATGTAATGCACACGTTTTTAAAATACTGAATATTTCTGAGTCACACTCAAAAAAATTAGTGAAAATGAACTCCCATCACAAGATCTATGTCCTGTCATTGATGTAAAGTCATCAAATAAGACACCTGTCTTGGTCTAGATCATATCATGACACCTATGATTGTCAGTCTTAGAAAAACATTATGGCCAATTTTTCTTATTATATTTAACAAGCTCTGACAGATACCTGATTTATGGAAGCAATCACTTTTAAAACATTTCATAAGATCAGCAAAGTCAGGGGCATAAGCAGTTATAGATTGGTAAGCTTAAATCCCTTTTAGGCAAGTGTTTGTTTATAGGTTCATAGGTAGGTACTAGGCTATTGGCCCTAAGGCCTATAGAAGCCTAGCCAAAAAGGTACCCTGGCTTTCGCCACCCAAAAAAAATATTTTCCTGTCCCCTGTTGAGCAGAGCACAGAGGTGATCCCTGGGGTGAATTTCCTATTTGCCATCCAGTCATCAAGATTTTTCTTGAAGAGTGCTAATGAGGAGCTTTGCTTGATATAGATAGGTAGTTTGTTCCAAAGTATGGGAAGTCTCTGGGACAGGAATATATCCCTCCAGCATGTTCTGTTTATTGTGGTGACAAGGTTTAGATCCCAAGAGCGTGTAGCTCGGAGGGATTGGGATTTCTTTAAGTGGAGCATGTCCAACAGCTCTGGGTTTGACATAGCTTTGTATGTTAGGCAGAGATCGCCTCTGAGTAGGCGATATGCAATGGAGTAAAGCTGGAGTTTTTTGAGACAGTCTGCGTAGGGCATCTGTTTGAGACCAGTAATCCTCTTTGTGAGGTATTTCAACAGCATTTCCAGTTGTTGTAGATGTCTTGTGAGGTACATACCAAAAGGGGCGGTGTACTCTATAATGGGTCTAATGAGTGACAAGTAGATGGGAACAATGACCTCTTTTTTCCTGGATGAGAAATGTTTTGTGATGAGGTGTGCAATGTAAAAGGATTTCCTGACTACTGTGGCGATGTGATTATCAAAGGAGAGACTACTGTCCACCTGTGTCCTAAGGTCTCTTATCACATTTTTGGTGTTAAGTATACTTCCACCTATGTTGTAGTTCATGGGTACATAGTTTTTACCAAAGGGGATGACAATGCACTTTTTGGCATTGAGCTTGAGGTCATGGCTTTGACTTGAGGCATATGTCTCAGTGAGGCCCTTTTGTAGGATGTCCACATTGTTAGGAGTTTTGATTATGGCTCCTAGTTTGCAGTCATCTGCACACTTCATTAACCAAAGACCTTCTGTGTTAGCCTGTACTTCAGAGAAGTAGATTCCAAACAGGAGAGGACACAGGACTGAACCCTGTGGTACTTAACTTGTCACTGGTCTGAAGACGGATTTGGAGTCTGCTACTTTCACAGTGTGGGTTCTGTCAGTGA
Source organism: Protopterus annectens (assembly GCF_019279795.1). Lineage (NCBI taxonomy): Eukaryota > Metazoa > Chordata > Ceratodontiformes > Protopteridae > Protopterus > Protopterus annectens. Next base: position 225,104,997 of record NC_056742.1, read on the forward strand.
GCCAGTTGGCAACCCATCTTGTGACATAGGGTTTTATACCTAGTTTAGTGAGTTTATCGATAATCCCAGAGTGGGGGGTGGTGTCGAAAGCCTTGGCGAGATCTAGATAGGCTGTGTGAACCACCTTACCCTTGTCTACGGCTTTGGTGACTGCTTCAAAGAAGTCTATTAGGTTTAGGAGACATGATCTGCCTTTTACAAACCCAAACTGGGTGGGGTCCAGAATTTGGAGATTACCAATGTCTTTGTTTATAAGTTCCATGATGATACGTTCCATTGCCTTGCAGACCAGGCTGGTCAGGCTAATGGGGCAGTAGTTCCAAGGATCCGTGGTGGCTCCCCCTTGTGGAGTGGGATAACCGTCACTGTGTGCCATTCAGCAGTCACAAAGCCTGAGGTGAGGCTATGATTGAACATGGTACTTAGGTGGTGTGCCAGTTCATTCTGTAGTTCATGTAGAATGCAGCCTGGAATGTAGTCTGATCCCATGGATGCTGTTTTCTTGGCTTTGGAGAGTGTGGTTTTTACCTGTGCAGTCATGATTACAGGAACTTTGCATTCTTCCGGTATAGAGATGGGCTCTGTAGGGGGTGAGAGGGGGGTAAAGTTAGCACTGAACCTATCTGCCAGGATGCTGGCAATATCAGTTGGGTCTGTATATTTAGTGCCATTTTGTTGTAACTCAGAGCAGATCTGAGTGTTGCCATTGAGATTCTTGACATAGCTATAGAATGCTTTGTGGTTGTCTTTAGAATCAGTGGTGATTTTGTTTTCGTAACTAGCTTTGGAGGATTTTATCAGGGATCACAGCTTCTTACTGCAGCTGACCAGGGAGCTCCTCCACTCATGGGATTCTACCCTCATCTGCAACAGTTTCTTCCTTCTGTTGTATAGTTTGTTTATGGCAGGGGACCACCAGATTAGCTTCCTTTTTTTGGAGGATAGCATCTTGGTTCTGTTTGGGATAGCACAATCCATGAACTTGTGTAAGTCCTTATAAAGTGCAATTGTGCAGGATTCAGTAGTCATAACTGTATTGTCCATCTGCATGGGTGTCATGACGTTCACCATTTCTGTCTTAAGAAGCATGAAGTTGGCTTTGGAGAAATTTTTTACTGTGGTTTCCTTAATGGGGCTGGAGGCAGTATGTGGATATCTAGGGTAATTAGCTTATGGTTGCATCGGACCAATGAGGTGTTGACTTCAGGTGTGGAACACCAGTCAGTCATGCTGGTAATGACTAGATCTAGGATATTGTTGCCCCTGGTGGGGGTGTGGGTAAGTTGATCCAGGGCATTTGGAGTTTATGAATTCCAGAAAGCAGTGAGTGAAGGAGTTGGTACATGAGTAGTTTTCCCAGTTAATGGTGGGGTAGTTGAAATCGCCCATTATTAGGGTGTTTGGTTGAACCCTAATATTTTCCAGTACATCAATAAAAGAGGAGTGGGAATCCTGGGGCATTGTGGGGGATCTGTAGCAAGCTACAATTTGGATAGCAGTTTTACCCAGAGTTAGTTGCACTTGGATGACCTCAGCTGCATTATGCTGAGCAACTATCCTGGATGTGTGGATATCCTTAATGAATATGGACACACCTCTGCCTTTGGTGTTCCGGTCCAGGTTACATGGCCGAAAAGTGTGGTATGAATTATAGCCTGGTAGTTCAGGGGTGCCTTGAATCAGGTCTCAGTCACTGCACAGATATCAGTGTTCTCCATTTTAAGGAGTGCCTCGAGTGAGTGAATTTTGAGATTTAGACTTAGCATTGAGTAGCATCACCCTCAGTTTTTGCTTGCCTGTTCCTGTTACGGTGGTGAATTTGTCAAATGAACCTTGCCTAAAAAAGGCACTATAGGGGTGGCAAGAACCTTAGCCAGTATCCGGAATCCCAGGGGTGTTTCTGTAGATCTCTAAATGCTTTTATTTATTTGACGTGTTTACCTGGAAAGTCTACCTGAGCCAGAAAGTGCCAATTTTTAGCAGAGGCCTGGGGAGAAAAACTCCACAGTAGCAATCTTTCAAAAATCAAGTACGGATATTTTGAATCACAAAGTAGGTTACATTTCAAAATATGAGTGTAAAAATCATGTAATGAGAAAAACTGTTTTGTAGTAGAGTATAATGAAAAATAATAACATGAGTAGGAGAAAATATGTGAGAAAAATCTCAGTAGCAATATTATTATTTAAATAGATTAGTATGTGATAAATGAGACCTGAGAAAATTTTAATAACATATTTAAAGAGATATTAGAGATTACATAATTAGACACAGTGTGGTGAAATTGAGTGATGTCATAGTATCGGAGAGGTGTTTGCATTATGGTCATCTTTTATGACTTCTAATAGTTTGGTATGGTGGACTAATGCAATTCCAGTGCCATTTGCAAAAGATTTTATAAGATGTTTTGTTAGGGTTGTGAGTTTTTGGGTAAAGAAGATGAGGTTTTTTTTTTTTTTTTTTTTTAGTTGAGTAGCAGTTGTGCTTTTGTAAGCCATGTTTCAATGGAGAGGACAGCTTGTATGATTTCTTGGAGGTGAGTTGAGGTGTTTGAAGAGCAGATGATTACATAGTCATCTGCATATTGAATCAAGATGCCTTCACAAGAGGAATATAGAATAGTAAAGGGCCACGGGTGGATCCTTGTGGGATTCCTGTGGAATTGAGCACATATGCAGATATGTATCCTTGCCATTTTACATTTTGTTACTTGTTGTCTAGGTAACTACAAAGCCATTGAATAGATGGAGATGCTAGACCCAGAGTGGAAAGTTGATTGAGGGCTTTACTGGAGAGACCATGTCAAAGCCATTTAATGTATTTAGAAATACTGCAGGTACAAGTTTATTAAAGTTGAGAGCTTTACTGGCAGTTTCTGTAAATGATAGTAATGCAGTATAGATATTGTGGTCTGACCAAAATCCATGTTGCAGGTTGACGATTAACTTATTTTGTAAGAGATAGTGGAGAAATTGTTAATGAATACATCTTTCAAGCATTTTATAGAAAGGAGACAGGATAATTATGGGACAGAAATTTATAATGTCAGTGGAAATACCTCCATTGTGAAAGTGGGGAATATGTGCAAATTTCCACAAGTTAGGGAAACAGGAGTCTCTTACTGACTTATTAATAAGAATGCTGATCGGGTATGCTATTGCATCTGTAGCTAGAGTTAGGTATTCCAGGGGGAAGGTTGTCAGCTGAGGAGGAACAACATTTTAGTTTGCATAAAAGCTTTTCTTATGAGAGTTCTAGAAATTGGCTGAAAGATAAAGTGGATGGAGTTGTCTGTATGTGTATCGAAGAGGTTGTAGATAGTTAAGTTTTGTGAAGAAATGTGCTAGGTCTAAGTTAGGGGAAGTTGCCGGTGTGGAAGGGGGTGTGTTACAAGAGTTTGAAGTTAAGTTGGCTATGCATTCTATGAAGTATGCATTGAAATAGGTAGCTGTTTGAAGAGGGGAAATGTCTGGGATCCTTTTTTGTACCTGGGCTGATGAGAGAAGATATGGAGGACCAGAATTTTTAGAGTTTTTTTTTATGGCTATCTTGAAGCTGAGTGCAATAAGACTTTTAATCTCTGTTAACTTGTTTCTTGACTTCATTTCATAGCTGCCTGAATAGATGCCAATTTTTCTCATTTTTATTCTTTTGCCAGTTAACCCATGCTTTGTCTCTGTCTTTCATAAGGAGTTTGCATTTGTTGGAGAGCTATGGGGGTATGGCTATTTTTATTTATTTTTTATACTGTAGGGCTAAGGTGTTAAGAATATCAAGAAATGATGCACTGAAATATTCAACTGCATCATTTAAGGGAGTCTTTTTAAGATGGACCAGTTAACTGCTTTCACAGCTTCAATGAAAGACTCCTTGGAGAATTTGCAGAAATTATGGGTAGTTCTGAGCTTATGTTCCTTTGTTAGTTGTGTAATTCTCCATTATAATTATGATTACCTGATGCATATTGCTGGAGTAAGCTTTTTACAGTTGTATTAAAGAATTTTGATTTGTTCATTGGCATTTAAATATGATGAACTACACCCAAGACTGGATAAGACAGTCAAGAGGAGAAGGTAAACACTTGCATCACACCACACTCATCACATAGTCCCTCAAAACCTACACCACCAAAACACACACATAGAAGCACAAAACACATACCTACATTCGCGGAGGCTCTCAATAAAAACCTGCCCAAGCATCAGGGACCTCCAAAGCAGAAACGCAAGAAAACTTCACCCCCCAACATAACCCAAATGACACATAGCCCACAAACTCAGTGTGCTACTCAACCACAGCCCATAAGGCATAACAACGTACAAAACACTCTAGTCACAGGTGACTCTATAGTCAGGCACACTGATGTTCCACTCACCAGTCTAAACAAGGAGAAAGTTACTGTCAGCTGCCTGTCAGGTGCCAGGATCCACCACATAATGCATCACTCAGGTCACTCCACAACAAGTATAAATATGACACTGTTATTGTCCATGTTGGTGTGAATGACCTGAGATGTACCTCCCTGGACTACATGAAAAGAGACATGGAGGAGCTCCCCGATCTTGTAGTCCAGGCAGGTATGACCCTAGCCCTGAGTAGCATCCTGCCATTTCCCAGAATGATACCACAGTACAAGGACAAAATGATTGACTTCAACAATTGGCTAAGCTTCTGGTGTCATTTTAAGGTGATCCAGTATTTGTCCGCTTGGGACGACATGATCGACAGACCACGATGCTTTGCCAGAGATGGCCTGTACCTGTCGCCCTTGGGATTCTGGATACTGGCAAAGGCTCTTGTCACACCTATAGTGCCTTTTTAGGCAAGGTTCAAATGACAAATTCACCACCATAACAGGTACAAGCAAGCAAAATCTGAGGGTAATGCTACTCAATTCTAGAAGTCTAAACCTCAAAATGCACTCACTCGAGGCACTCCTTAAATGGAGAACATCGACATCTGTGCAGTGACAGATACCTCGTTTAAAGCTCCAGAGAGCACCCCTGTGTTACCAGGCTATAATTCATACCACACCTTTCAGCCACCTAACCTGGAACAAAGCACTAAAGGTGGAGGTGTGTCCATATTCATTAAGGATATCCACACCTCCAGGCTAGTTGCACAGCATAATGCATCCAAGATTATCCAAGTGCAACTAACTCTGGGCAAGACTGCAATCCAAATTGTAGCTTGCTACAGACCCCCCACCATGCCCCAGGATTCTCAATCCTCATTTCTTGATACACTGGAAAGTATTAGAGTACAACCCAACACCCTAATAATGGGTGATTTCAACTACCCCACCATTAACAGGGAAAACTACTCATGTACCAACTCTTTTGCTCAACGTTTTCTGGAATTCATAAATTCCAATGCCTTGGATCAACTTATTCACACCCCCACCTGGAGCAGCTATATCCTAGACCTTGTCATTACCAACATGGGCAACGGTGTTCCACACCAGAGGTCAATTCCTTGTTGGTCAGATCTGACCACAAGCTAATCGCCCTAGACATCCACATCCTGTCCCCACCCCCAATTAGGGAAACCACTGTAAAAACTTCTCCAAAACCAACTTCACACTTCTTAAGACAGAAGTGGCAAACTTCATGACACCCATGCAGATGGACAATAGAGGTACGACTGCTGAATCCTACACAAATGCACTTTATAAGCACTTACACGAGTGCATGGATCATGCTATCCCTAATGGAACCAAGATGCTATCCTCCAAAAAAGGAAGCCAATCTGGTGGTCCTCTGCCATAAACAAACTCTACAACAGAAGAAAGAAACTGTTGTAAAAAAAGAGTAAAATCCCATGACTGGAGGAACTCCCTGGTCAACCTCAGTAAGAAGCTGACATCCCTCATAAAATCCTCCAAAGCTAGTTACGAAAACAAAACTGGCACTGGCTCTAAAGACAACCACATAGCATTCTATAGCTATGTCAAGAATCTCAATGGCAACACTCATATTTGCTCTGAGTTGTAGCACAATGGCACTAAATATACAGAACCAACTGATATTGCCAACATCCTGGCAGACAATTTCAGTGATAACTTTACCCCCCTCTCACCCCATAGATTGCCCATCTCTATACCGGAAGAATGCAAAGTTCCTGTATTCACGGCTGCACAGGTAAAAAATACACTCTACAAAGCCAAGAACACAGCATCCATGAGATCTGACAATATCCCAGGCTGCTTTCTACATGAACTACGGAATGAACTGGCACCCTACCTAAGTACCATGTTCAGTCATAGCCTCACGTCAGTCTTTGTGCCCACTGAATGGTGCACCGTGATGGTTATCCCACTCCACAAAGGGGTAGCCATGACAGACCCCAGGAACTACCGCCCCATTAGCCTGATGAGCTTGGTCTGCAAGGCCATGGAACATATCATCATGGAACTCATAAACAAAGACATTGGTAATCTCCAAACTCTGGACCATACCCAGTTTGGGTTTGTAAAAGGCAGATCATGTCTCCTAAACCTGACTGACTACTTTGAAGCAGTCAGCAAAGCCATAGATGAGGGTAAGGTGGTTCACACAGCCTATCTAGATCTCGCCAAGGCTTTCGACACCATCCCCCACTCTGGGATTATAAATAAGCTCACTAAGATGGGCTGCCAACTGGCTCACTGACAGAACCCACACTGTGAAAGTAGCAGACTCCAAATCCGACTTCAGACCAGTGACAAGTGGGGTACCACAGGGTTCAGTCCTGGGTCCTCTCCTGTTTGGTATCTACTTCTCTGAATTACAGGCTAACACAGAAGGTCTTTGGCTAACAAAGTTTGCAGATAACTGCAAACTAGGAGCCATAATCGAAACTCCTAACGATGTGGACATACTACAAATGGGCCTCACTGAGACAGATGCCTGGTGTCAAAGCCATGGCCTGAAGCTCAATGCCAAAAAGTGTATTTTCATCTCCTTTGGTAAAAAAATCTGTACCCATGAACTACCACATAAGTGGTAATCTACATAACACCGAAAATGTGATAAGAGTCCTTGGGATACAGGTAGACAGTAGTCTCTCCTTTGATAATCACATCGTCACAGTGTCAGGAAATCCTTCTACATGGCTCATCTCATCACAAAAGTTTTGTCATCCAGAAAAAAAGAGGCAATTGTTCCCATCTCCTCATCACTCATTAGACCCGTTATAGAGTACAATGCCCCTTTTGGTATGTACCTCATAAAACATCTACAACAACTGGAAAGGCCACAGAAATACCTCACAAAGAGGATTACTGGCCTCAAACAGATGCCCTACGCAGACCATCTCAAAAAACTCCAGCTTTACTCCATCGCATTTCACCTACTCAGAGGCAATCTTTGCCTAACATACAAAGCTATGTCAAACCCAGAGCTGTTGGACATGCTCCACTTAAAGAAAGCCCAGTCTCTCCAAGCTACATGCTCTATGGACCTAAACCTTGTCACCACAATAAACAGAACATGCTGGAGGGATAGATTCTTGTCCAAGAGACTTCCCATACTCTGGAACAGACTACCTATCTATGTCAAACAGAGTTCCTCATTAGCATTCTTCAAGAAAAATCTTGATGATTGGATGGGAAATAGAAAATTCACCCCAGGGATCACTTCTGTGGCTCTGCTCGACAGGGACACAAGAAAATATTTTTCTTGGGTGGTGAAAACCAAGGTACCTTTTTGGCTAGGCTTATATAGGCCCTTGGGCTAATAACTAGTACCTACCTATGATGTCATTGAAACTGAATGATTGTGCAAAACAAGTGAAGAATTGAGAGAGTGTAGTACATATATGTAAATTAAGATGGAAGACAGTATTTACTAATGAAGATGAATGTGCCAGAGAGTATATGTGCAGTGTATGTTGGGAAGGATGAGGCAGTTAGATACAATGGCATATAAAAACATAAACACTATAAGCAGAATCTGTAGTTGCAGACAAGGCAGTACTGCAAGTGATAAATAGCTCTCAAAATAAACAATAAACCAGAGATTCAATATGAGGGTGGTAAGTAATATAAGTATGTGAATGTCTGTATAAGGCAATGCCAGTATTCCTCAGCAGATAATGCATTAACAGTCCTTGAAAGTATATATTTGTAACTATAATGGAAGGGTAATAAGGGAACCACCAACTGCTTTAGTTATCAGTAGTATGTGAAGGTAAACCAAACCAAAGTCAACTTTTTAAGATGTGTTATGGCTGTGTGTTGGAAACTCTTCAGCTTTTAGCAACAAATACAGCAGAAACAAAGCATCTGTAGACTTTGTAGATTATGTAGTTGGTACAGCTGTGGGTTTGACCACTGCAGTTATCAGTGGCTTATACAGTATAAGCTAAGTACCAGGAAACTATATAAATTAAGGAGTACCGCTCTGTATCTGACCCCAACAGATATATAAAACACATGGGAGCTAGCCTTATACTGGGATAACTGAACACAGATTAAATGAATTATTGTGAGCAATAATGAACAATTGTATTATATAATGCACAATAACTGTTCTATGTTCTAAGACTGTGAGCCTTTAATTTAAATGTATTTTTATTGTGCATGTTGCAAACAAGGATCATAAAATCAATAACTGGTTTTGGAATCATTGGTTTAGTCTGTCATTGTAACTTTTAATATACACACGATTCAGTTAGAAGAGAGTTGATTCCCACCTAAACGGCATCAGACAACTGCACCTTGCCATCCATTAGAAGCTGATGTATTCAACAGTGTACAGACAGCTTTCTTCAGAGTTAGAAATTGTCTAGAACATGTTCATTTCACATGTCTGAACAAAATTGGTAACAGATTATCCTCTGAAAGCTTGTAGAACAATTTCCATTCAATGGTAATATACATTCTTTCCATTAAGTCTGCACTTAGTAAGCACAACCGATGTAATCTAATGAGAGTACGAAGGTTAACAGGTACATTCCAGAATCAAAAGGTCCAGTCTAGTGGGCAGACAGGTGTGCAATAGTTGGGCAGACTTTGGCCAAACTTATTTTCATATAATTGGTATCCCAAAATTTATGATGTTCATCCATAATTGTGAAACTAACAGCAAGGCACTTATTCTCCTCATATGGTGTCTTTATCTGTCCTCTGTCCTGGAGTTAACAGATGATCCATGATTGATGGAAGTATACAAAGACACAGAAAGACAACAGCTGCAGTATAGGCATTTATTGAGCAGCGTTTATCGAGGAGTTACTTGATATGAATATACCAGCTCCTCATTAAGACATGAAGGAGGTAAGTATACCTCCATGGTCTTGAAGGTACTTAAATTCTGAGGAATATGAAAAGAACAATTAGGAGTCCTCTAGGCTCCAAGAACAACTAGGAGTCCTCTAGGCTCTGTATTAATGCACTTGGTTAGGAGACATTACTGGGTTTATTTCCAGAAGTCTTTATGTGGGAAATTTTAATTTGCTTGAACATTACAAAAGGAAATTAACACAGTCGGTTAACTAGCTTTATGCAGTCATGCTTCTAGGGCATCAGTTCCACGGGCTTTCTCTTTTGGGGTGGATGAGAAGGCTAGTCTGATTTTATCTTCAGTGATTTTTAGCTGAGGTATATATGACCCTCCTTGGTGAGGTAGATTAACTGTGTGCAAGAAGCTGATTCTTCAGTAACGTTGGAGCCACAAAAGTAGAAGACTGAGATTGCAGGTTGAGTAGAAATGAACACATGGTATCATTTAAATCCAGGCTGTGGGATAACATCTTGTTTCCAGTCTAGTCACATGGTACAAGTTGTCATCTGGCTCTGTGTCAGTTGATAAGGTATCAGCTTACCGGGAATGTCTGAAATAGTGCAAGTCTAGACTGCAGTTTATTTTCAGTGAAGCTCTGATCTTTTCTTTAAAGCTCAATTTATATTATATCATGTGTGTATCCTATGGGTATTATCATCCAATATCTCCATCATCTTGGCCTTAGCAGCTGAGCATATGACTTTTAAGTTAAACTTAAAAGACTTGTACCATGGTATATTGCATACACCCAATCCATGGAGTTTAAGATTAATATATTTCCCCACTTCCATGTGTTTCAATTTACTTGGCTTCTAGCCTTGGTCAAAACACCTCATTGTTCGTTAGTCTGATATAAAACACTGGGACATCTTATTGACTGACTATAATTAAGTGAAATTATACCTTCAAGTTTGTTTTCATATCATAGAGGAAGAACACTGGGTGGTATATTTAATCACTATAAAATGAAATCCACTCATAGATTCAGTCAACAGATGACTGTTGAGAGGGGCATCCTTGTGTGTTGTCAACCTTGTGGTCATTGTTCTTTATGTAAATTTGTATTAAAAAGTAAACAGTTTAGTACAAGTAATACCTCTCAGGTTTTTGATATTCACATATTTGGTAATTGTAGTTTTGATTTGGTTATATATCTAGTAACATGTACATGTCCTGTGTTCTGTATAGAACAGACATAATGACCATTGAGGGCCAATGTCTTAGCGAAACATTTAGTAGAACATCTGGACCACTCATTTTTTTTTTGTTATTGTACAACAGGTTTCATGTAATCCAAGGGGTGGGACATGGCATTTATACCTGGAAAGAAGAGAAGTTTATTGGCAACTTAAATTTATGGCAGATGGTTGGCTGGGTATTAATGAAAATATCTCAATTTCCATTTTTTTAAAAGTTAAAGTCCTTATTAATATGATTATTGAATGGATTTTAAAACTCATAAAGAGCTAATGACTTCCTTAGGTAAGGTTTGGAGGTGTGAGCTGGTTTTCTGATAGGAATGGCGATCCATGAACATATGATATTTTTGGAGTGATATTTAAACCTTCCATATCTTTGCTACTTTTGTCTGAAGAAGTCTTGAATTTTCTAGAATGACAGCCCTTAGCATATTTATTGTCAAAAAAGGACTTTATTAACAGTTGGTCTCAATTTTAATTAATTTTTAAATTAAAAATTCAAAGCTTTTAACTTGGTATTACTTGTGTACTTGATCGCTAAGGTTTCCTCTTGGCCGCAGTGTTTGCCTTCCTCTTATCTCTCATGTAAGATCACCAACACTGGCAAAATAAAGTAACAGCATTGAAACATCTGATTCTATTTTCAATTAGATTAGAGGTCCTTAAGTAAGTTACTTGACATGTGGTCCAAGAGACCATTGAGGACCCTAGCCCAGTTTCCTAATTACCCCAAAGCTCTATCTGCTTAAGTGACTTGCTCAAGGTCGCATAGTAAGCAAATACAGATTGAAAGTTTCTAGTTCTGTGCCGCAAAAAGCAAATTGTTAACCAGTCATAAACCTAATCCATTGTGCAAGCTGTTGCCTTTTTTTCTTTCAGGTGATTAAGGTCTTGATCCAACTCTTTTCTTTTAACACATGCATTCACATTATATATTTATGGGATGCAAGCTCCCTGCACCAACTGATGTGGCAAAGTTTCCAGAACATGCATATACCAATGCATGCCAATGCTGATATTGGATAAACTCTGAGAAGACTGAGAAAGTGAAGAGAAGGCAAGATTAAGCTGATCACTCTTCTCCAAATTTAGGGACTATGACAGAGTCCACTTGATCCTTCAGTTTCGATTTTATAAAGTATCAGTCAAGTAGCCAGGAGCAAAAATTATTGTCCCCAGTAGAAGGCTTCTCTGACAAGTACAGTGCCACTGAAGGGGAATGTGACAAGTGTGGAGCTGCGGGGTCATTTCTGGCTCCACTAATCTTCACAAACTATTTGTTTCAGCACTACATTATATAAGATAGGACAAGATCAATCCCATTTTCTTATAATGCAAAGTTAGAGGCAGGAGTATAAAATGGGGAGTAAAAGTCTAGTGAAGGCATCGGAGGGGCTAATGATGTGCAACAGATATAGCAGATGAGGATCAGACAGTGCGGGCAAATGCAAATGTTTACGCTTGGACAAAAGTAAATCTGGTATGATAAATCAGCTGAAGGAGTTGAACTGAAAGCTTGCACTTTCAGAAGAATAAACTCCAGCAGCTAAAGATAATGTTTCTGCTGTACTGAGCTTGGATCAGGCCACTCTGACAGTACTGTGTGATTTTCTGGTGATCATACAAGTTGAGGGAAATTAGAGTGCTGGAAGTAATCTAAAGGAAAGTCATCAATATTTTCATGGAATGGATAGAACAGGATGTGACCAGAATAAAACAGCTGTTCTCTTTAGAAGTTAGATGAGATAAGGGGACATAACATAAGAACAAAAGACCATGTTAGAAGAAGTGGGTTCTTTCTGTTTCAAAAGAATAGATGGTGGAGGATGGACTACGCTGAGCAGATTATAAGGGAACAGCTTTTCCTTTGATCTACAAAAGCACTTCATGGATAAGGTTTTGTACTAATGGCATAGTCTGCTAGAATGATCTAAACAAGAAATCCACAGAAGCATTCAGCATGTAAAGAGAAGAAGGGGAAAAGTGATGGAGAATGGATTAAAACATTGATAGAATGCTAAATGAACTTAAATGATACACTGGAGAGGCTTATTGTCTCCGTCATTAAGTAAATGCAATGTAACATAGTCCCATATCCTTAGAAATGTCAAAGTATACACAATTTATTCTACACTATCAAAGTATCTGTATTACTTTGTAGACCATAAAGAGTTTTATCCTTGTTGCCATGGGTACAACACAGCTGTCTCATGTTTGAGGGAATGCATAAATAAACAAATATGTATGTGATCAAGAATGAAACAGTATTTTCAGCACATCAGCATTATATTTAAATTTTTGAAAGTTTTGCTTACATCAAGAAACTTTTTTTATAAAAATAATATAAACTTGCCTTTCTGTTCCATGAGCAGTTGCTATTGTAACAGATCAAGTGAAAAAATATCTCTCAAGACAGAAGAGAGAGGAGAATGCACATTGCAATTTTTTCATAACTGGTTTGTCAACATATCTGTCTTAGCACTCACTGTTTTCCATTTGTTTCTTCCACTTCACTGTTTTAAATAACTTATTAAATAGTATGCATATTATAGTACCTGATATAAGTCTAATTCATTGCATTTTGCTAAGTGAACTGACTGCTAAAAATGGTTCTCCCACAGAGGATGATTGTTTGGTTGTTTGTTTGTTTTAATGTTGTATTTTTGTTTAGGTTTATGGATTAAAAAAAGAAAACTCACAATATTAATATAAAACTTACATTATGATGTAACTCAGCCAGTCATCACCTCCTTGGTACCAGAAAGGTAGCATAAAGTGAGGATTCAAAATAACAGTGTTATACTAGATTGCCATCAATAGCTGTTTTCTCTTTATTCTCTTGCAGTTATATTGAAATAGCAAATAAGTTGCTTATAAATACACAAAGCAAAAATATATGTCTCTTTTTTTCTGAGAATGGGACACTAACTGTTATGGCAGAATTAAGGAAGACCTGTTATGGTCAGTTTCATTATAACTTTCAACTGCCTTTGCTTTTTTAAGTCTGAAATGCTAACAGCAGTATTCAGCATAACTTCAAAGTACCAGTTTGGAAATAAATCTTACCATCCCATTATAGTTTTGTGAACTTTATCAGGTAACCTCAGATGCAATCTGTTTACATTAAAGCAGCCATCAGAAATATCGATCCTAATCTGCTCTAATGAGAATGTTTTTATTTGTCAATTACAGCATCTAATAGCTGCTCCGTTTATTTGTGCTTATTTAATTTAGACTAATGATGTTATAAGGATGGGCACTTAGCATGGGAAATGTGAAGAGTCATGCACTACTTGTTAAGGAGATTTCAAAGAATGTAAATGTTTGGTAATTTACTTTGTTACCCACTGGCTAAAAGGAGATAGCAAGTCACTTGAGCAGTATTACACTTTATCAAAGCTAATGAAACCTTAAGAGAGTTTGAATTAGTACCATGTTTATACATCAAGCAGAATATATCTGCCTCTAGGATGTAACAATTTTCAAACATATGCTACTGGTATTATGGAATGTTGCTTATTTCAGCAGCTTGAAAATTACAAAAAGATAGTTCCAAGTGGTTCAGCTTTGTCTCAGCCATGTCAGATGGAATTTATAGATGGTTAGAATATTTTGCAAAGGGTCTGTGCTTACTGCTTATTGTAATATTGCATTTAAACCCTTCATTCTAAAATACTATGTACTTGCAAATATTGCAAAAATGTATGGAAAAATAAACATTGATTTTGCTAAAGCTTAAGTCACAAATATGAAGTCAGATATGAAACTTTTTCGGTAATATATTTAATACTGTTTACTGGGGCAAGAACTGATAATATATTTCAGGATATCTAATGCTGATTAATAATGCATTTAATATTTTCTTATACATTATTCATGCATTGGTACACAAAGAGTTTTACTAGTATTACCATGTTTATATTGTATTTTGTTACGGGTAAACTACTATCTTTTTTGGAAATGTTTGTCCTTGGCTAAGTCTGAAAGAGTTTGTTTTGGATCCATTTTCTACTGAGGTCAGCAAACCTAAATAAAAATAAATTAAAAGATAAATGAATGATTGTCTTAGTCAAAAATCAAGTGTAAGTGTATCTCTTTTTCATAGCAGTTTACTATGGCTACAACCTGTCAAGATAACACATGTGGCATGGCTCCCACTGCACCTCAGTCCCTTTATTGTCACAGGCACATTATATCAGTGTGTCATGCAATTGTTTATCTCCCTCTAAGGCTGGCTTACTGGGACCTTCTCTGGTGACAATGGGTCTGCAGTAGTGAGTGACCCTAGGAAGCCACGACAGTGCTGTGGCTCAGCCCACTGCATGCTGACATCACTCTGGAAGTTATTAATTCACAAAACAAAGTTACTGGAAGCAGCCCTACCCTAGACAAAGGGATGGGTATTCCCCCGAAATTCATTCCCTTATTAATCCTGACTACAACCATTATTCTAACATCTACCAGAGTTGGATAGGTTGGCTATCAGTGCCTGCCACATCATCCCTTGGCTATCCCACTGGAAATGGTAAGCAGGCATAGCCCTGTCATTTCTCCCTGTCATACATCCAGCTTTTTATTTGCTGAAGCTGCAAGATGAACTCCATCTGTGTCATATTCAGGGTTCTATCCATCTAGACTACACAGCCAAATTGTGAGTGTTTCTAATAAATACCATGGTATGTATAAAGAACATACTGTAAAATGACATGGGATTAGTCAAGAGTGTTTTGCTTTAGAGCCCTTTCTATATAGATTTTACAGATACAGAACTTGCAACAAAAAGTACCAAAATTCTGAATCACATACGAGTTCTGCATCATAAAGTATAAACTTGGATTATTAATGCTAAAAGCACAACTGCAGTACTAGTTCTATCTTAGTTGTTAATAAATTATCTTTTTCTTTTTTATGTGTCTAATGCCATTCTGATGTGAACAATCTACTTCAAAATGTATGTAACTTTAATCAGTTGTCCCATTTTTGTGTTTAAATCATGTTACCAGGTACACCTTAAAAGCCTGTCTGCTAAGTAATACAAAATTGCTTTTGTCTAATGTTAAATGGCATGTGTCTTGCCTTTGTACAATGTTCTTTCTAATTAATAAATTATCTTAATTATCCTTTAATATCTTCTTAACTTATTACACTTCACAGTTCAAAATTAAGTCATTTGTTTTCCCTTTATTTCATTTTGTCTGCCATTACTGCTGTTGTACTGATGTCCAGCAATAGTTTAATCAGTGACAAATATTTACTACTAAGCAATTAAAGATTTATGAAGGGCTGCTGGTGATATTTCTTTTTTTATTATTAAATTATTTACTTTGCAGATGTTTGTGCCATCATAAAGATATTGTATATTAGGGGTTATATTTTTAAATTTGGATAGCTTTACTATAAGGCAACATTGCTGCTGTAATGACATCCACTGAAAATGAACCTTCTCAACAAATGTAATTGTTCTATACATTGTGTTATACAGTGGAATGCAATGAAGTCATGTAGGTAGTGATGAATGCATCATGAAGGAAGATTGTCAATGACAGTTCTCTGGAATGGCACTGTGCTACTTGTAACACAGTTGTCAGGGATGGTTACTGTTTACTGTTGTACAGCCATGGGTTTAATATATTTAAAAAAATGGTGTAGGGTTAAGACCACTGCACAGGAAGGTGTTAAAGGCTTGTCTAAATACAAAATCACTTTGTGGCCTTGAATAACTGTAGCACATTTTGCACTGTCAAGTCCTCTGGCTAATCCACAAACTTTGCTATTTTATATAATATAGCTAATGGATTTGTATACATCCATATGTTTGTGTAGGAGCATTCAATGAAACCTCTAGCAATGTCAGCATCCACCAATGAAGGTCTTATGCTGACTAATTACTGGCGCCAAAGTCATGGCCTTAAGCTTAATGCAAACAAATGAATTATCATCCCCTTCAGCAAGGGTGATGTTCCTGCAAACTACCACATCAATGGCAATACCCTAAGCACATAGTTAGTGGTGAGAGATCTGGGCACACAGGTCATCAGCAATCTTAATGTCATTCACCATATCTCCAAAGTGGTAAGAAGGGCATTTTATATTTTTCACCTCAAAAGTAAGGGCATTGCTTCCAGAAAAAAGAGGTTATAACCCTCCATACTCTTCTCTCATCAGGCCTATAATAGAGTAGAATGCTCTCTTTGGTATGTTCCTTTCCAAACACCTGCAGCAACTGGAGAGAACACAAAAGTTCCTTGGAAAGAAAATTCAAGATCTTCAAGATCTATTTGATGTGGACAGACTGAAATCATTGTCACTTTACTCTGTGTCATATAGACTGCTAAGCGGCAACCAGAGCCTTGCACATAGAGCAACCTCTGAGCCAGCTTTAATGGAAATGCTGCACATTTTCCAGTCAAATGGCATTTTGGTCACTCGCTCAAAGGACCTTAACCTGGTATGTGACATCAACAGAACTTGCTGGAGAGACAGATTTGTCTCACAAAGGTTGCCCCATCTTTGGAACAAGCTTCCTATTTATGTTAAACAAAGCCCCTCTTTGGCCCTTTTTAAGCTCAATTAGGACAATTGGATGGGTAACTGGAAATTCACCCCAGGGGTTCCACCCGTGTCCCTCTTGGACAGGGGCAATAGTTGCTGATTTTAGTGCCTGCTTGAACCAGACACCCTTGAGAACACAGCTTGAACTTGGCTAGGTTTGTAAGGACCCTGGGTCCATTAGCCTAGTCACTTCCTATGATCCTGTGATAATATTTATGTAAGTGGGGCGTGCATGGGAATGCAGGTCGGTCCCACCTCCATGAGAGGTTGCATTATCTTTACACCAGCTGGGATTCTTCAATAGGAAAGTTTATTTAGGACATATTGTTCATAGTACTACCCCTGATCTACCGAGGGTTCTGAATGCAAGACTGGGTTAATGGCAATACTCACTAATACTTAAGTAACCTTGTCAATTGTCTTTATTATAGTGTTGGCAGTTCACTAGATTTAGTATTTTTTTATGCTAGCAAAAATGATGTAGTAGTCAGTGAAGTTACATGTCACTCTAAATTCTTTGTAGATTGGACTCTGTAGTCTTTTGCCATACCTACAAGCTCAAGCATTAGTCATTTAGTATGAATGTTACATTACATACGGACTATTATTTTGAACTCTATTCTTTTGTATGTTACTGCTGTCAGTATAAATGTGCCTTTAGGAGAGATATGAGTAATTGGCATTTGAGGTATGGTGAATAGATCATCCTAGAACTATTGTTCCCTAGTCAGTGGAGCATTTCTGCCTTGAAACCCAAGTAAATGAACTCTGTGCCTTAATGCTTAACTCAGGACAACTAAACAAAACTATAATTGTTAAGTTAACCATTCCAGAGAATTCATCTGTATCATTTGTCTTAATGGCACACAGCTGTCACCTCATAACATCCTGTCAATGACTTATATATCGAACTTCATGGCAGTTATAATCTCATACCAAATCTATGCACCAACAAAATTAAGCCAAAGTGAAGTTGTTTATATCACTACTCTTAAATATATATATATATATATATGTTCATAGGAAGGTACTAGGCTATCGGCCCAAGGGCCTAAGTAAGCCTAGCCAAAAAGGTTCCCTGGGCTACGCCACCCAAGAAAGTTATTTTCCAGTGCCCCTGTCGAGCAGAACCACAGTAGTGATTCCTGGGGTGTATTTCCTATTTCCCATCCACTTACCAAGATTTTTCTTGGAGAGTGCTAATGAGGAACTTTGCTTAACATAGATGAGTAGCTTGTTCCAGAGTATTGGAAGTCTCTGGAACAGGAATCTATCCCTCCAGGATGTCCTGTTTATTGTGGTGAAAAGTTTAGGTCCCTAGAGCATGTAGCTTGGAAGGATTGGGATTTCTTTAAGTGTAGCATGTCCAACAGCTCTGGGTTTGACACAGCTTTATATGTTAGGCAGAGATCACCTCAGAGTAGGCAATATGGTACGGAGTAAAGCTGGAGTTTTTTGAGACCGTCAGTGTAGGGCATCTGTTTGAGGCCAGTAATACTCTTTGTGAGGTACATCTGTGGCCTTTCCAGCTGCTGTAGATGTCTTGTGAGGTACATTCCAAAAGGGGCATTGAACTTCTTAATGGGTCTAATGAGTGTCGAGTAGAGGGGAACAATGACCTCTTTTATCCTGGATGAGAACCCTTTTGTTATGAGGTGTGCCACATGGAAGGATTTCCTGACTACTGTGGCGATGTGACTATCAAAGGAGAGACTACTGCCCACCTCGGTCCCAAGGTCTCTTATCACACATTCAGCATTAAGTAGACTGCCACATATCTGGTAGTTTATGGGTACAAAGTTTTTACCAAAGGGGATAACAATGCACTTTTTGGCATTGAGCTTGAGGCCATGGCTCTGACACTAGGCAACTGTCTCAGTGAGGCCCTTCTGTAGTATGTCTACATCATTTGGGGACTTGACTATGGCTCCTAGTTTGCAGTCATCTGCAAACTTCATTAGCTAAAGGCCTTCTGTGTTAGCATGTACTTCAGAGATGTAGATACCAAACAGGAGAGGTCCCAGGACTGAACCCTGTGGTACTCCACTTGTCACTGGTTTGAAGTCAGATTTAGAGTCTGCGACTTTTACAGTGTGAGTTCTGTCAGTGATCAAGTTGGCAACCCATCTTGTGATGTAGGGATTTATACCTAGTTTAGTGTGTTTAGCTATAATTCAAGAATGGGGTTGGTGTCGAAAGCCTTGGCGAGGTCAAGATAGGATGTGTGAACCACCTTATCCTCGTCTACAGCTTTGGTGACTGCCTCAAAGAAGTCAGTCAGGTTCAGGAGGCATGACCTGCCTTTCACAAACCTGAACTGGGTGGGGTCCAGAGTTTGGAGGTTACCAATGTCTTTGCTTATGAGTTCCATGATTATACATTCCATGGCCTTACAGACCAGACTCATCAGTCTAATAGGGCGATAGTTCCCGAGATCAGTGGTGGTTTCCCCTTTGTGGAGTGGGTTAACTGTTGCTGTGCTCCATTCAGTGGGCACAAAACTTGACATGAGGCTATGATTGAACATGGTGCTTAGGTGGGGAGCCAGTTCATTCTGAAGTTCGTGTAAAACGCAGTCTGGGATGTTGTCCGGTCCCACGAATGCTGTGTTTTTGGCTTTAGAGGAGTGCAGCTTTTACCTGCGTAGTTGTGATTACAGGGACTCTGCATTCTTCCTGTATAGATATGGGCCCTTTAGGAAGTGAGAGGGGGTTAAAGTTAGCACTGACCCTATCTGCCAGGATGTTGGCAATATCAGTTGGTTCTGTAATTTTCATGCCGTTGTGCTGTAAACTCAGAGCAGATCTGGGTGTTGCCATTGAGATTCTTGACATAGCTATAGAATGCTTTGTGGTTATCCCTAGAATCAGTGGATATGTTGTTTTCATAGCTACCTTTGGAGGATCTTATAAGGGATCTCAGCTTCTTACTGAGGCTGATCAGGGATCTCCTCCACTCATGGGATTCTCTTTTGCAACAGTTTCTTCCTTCTTTTGTAGAGTTTGTTTATGGCAGGGGGCTACCAGATTGGCTTCCTTTTTGTATGATAGCATCATGGTTCTGTCTGGGATAGCATGATCCATGCACTCGTGTGCTTATAGAGTGCATTTGTGGAGGATTCAGCAGCTGTAACTGTATTGCCCATCTGCATGGGTGTCATGAAGTTCACCACGTCTGTCTTAAGAAGTATGAAGTTGGCTTTGGAGAAATTATTTATCTTGGTTTCCTTAATGGGGGGTGGGGTCGGGATGTGGATATCTAGGGTGATTAGCTTATGTTGGATCTGACCAATGTGGAGTTGACTTCAGGTGTGGATCACCGGTCACTCATGTTGGTAATGACTAGGTCTAGGATATTGTTGCCCCTGGTGGGGGTGTAAATAAGTTGATCCAGGGCACTGGAATTTATGACTTCCAGAAAGCATTGAGCAAAGGAGTTGGTACATGAGTAGTTTTCCCAGTTAATGGTGGGGTGTTTGGTTGAACCCTAATATTTTCCAGTATATCAGGAAAAGAGGAGTGGGAATCCTGGGGCATGGAGGGGCATCTGTAGCAATCTACAATTTGGATTGCAGTTTTGCCCATAGTTAGTTGCACTTGGATAACCTTGGATGCATTATGCTGAGCAACTAGCCTGGAGGTGTGGATATCCCTAATAAATATGGACACACCTCCGCCTTTGGTGCTCTGGTCCAGGTTAGATGGCCGAAAAGTGTGGTATGAGTTATAGCCTGGTAATGCAGGAGTGCTCTCTGGAGCCTTTTACAGGTCTCAGTCACTGCACAAATATCGATGTTCTCCATTTTAAGGAGTGCCTCGAGGAAGTGCATTTTAAGATTTAGACTTCTAGTATTGAGTAGCATTACCCTCAGTTTTTCCTTGCCTGTTCCTATTATGGTGGTGAATTTGTCATTTGAACCTTGCCTAAAAAAGGCACTATAGGGGTGGCAAGAGCCTTAGCCAGCATCCGGAATCCCAGGGGTGACAGGTGAAGGCCATCTCTGGCAAAGCATCGTGGTCTGTCGAACATGTTGTCCCAGATAGACAGATACTGGATCCCCTTCAAAATGAGTCTTTAAACACTGAAAATCAAATAAATGTCCATTTTATTTAAAAGCACTGAAGTCCTGTTTATCCTTCAGGATATCACCATCACTCTCTCCTAACCACAGGAATATCAGGCAAACAGCAGATGATCGGGTGTTCAGTGAAAAAAATATTTTCCACCTTAGACTGACACCAGAAGCTTAGTCAATTGTTGAAGTCAATCATTTTGTCCTTGGACTGCAGTATCATTCTGGGCAATGGCATGATGCTACTCAGGGCTAGGGTCATACCTGCTTGGGCTACAAGATTGGAGAGCTTTCCATGTCTCTTTTCATGTAGTTCAGGGAGGTACATCTCAGGTCGTTCACACCAACATGGACAATGACAGAGCCATATTTGTACTTGTTGTGGAGTGACCTGAGTGGGTGGGTTATGTGGTAGATCCTGGAACCTGATTGCCAGCTGACAGTAATCTTCTGCTTGTTTAGCCTAGTGAGTGGGACATCAGTTTGCCTGACTATAGAGTCACCTATGACTAGTGTGTTGAGTACATTGTTTTGTCTTATGGGCTGTGGTTGAGTGGCTCGCTGAGTCTGTGGGCTTTGTGTCATTTGGGTTGTGCTGGGGGTGGAGGTTGCTTGTGTTTCTGCTTTGGAGGTCTCTGTTGCTTGAGCAGATTATTATTGAGAGCCTTTGTGAATGTTTTTGTGTTTTTATGTGTGGATCTTGGTGGTGCAGGTTTAGTGGGAATATGTGATGAATGTGGTGTGGTGCAAGTGTTTACCTTCTCCTCTTGACTGTCAAGTTCAGTCTTGGTTGTAGAGAGCATTTCCTCCAGTTTGGCTAGATAAGTGCATCTCTCACAGGTTGTATTGTTGGGTGGTAAGAGGAGAGGGTTGTCTGTGTATATGAGGCAGTTGCTACATTGCCCCAAGATGCCCAGATTCATCAGATAGACAGGAGAGAACACTGGGAGCTGATCCTTGGACATGCCTGAATAAAAAACTATTTTCCTCTAGACAAGTGAGGAAAGTGAGTACAAGAGCTGTTTTTCTCTAAGGAAGTGAGGAAATTTAGTACAAATACTGTTTTCTTCTAGGTAATGAGGGAGGTTGAGTGCTATAGTAATTTGTAGCTTATTTAGCACTTACAACAAGTACTGAACAAGTGCTGAGCACGAATAAGCAAATTCAAGTGCTAAAACTAAGAATCTGTATCTGAACTAGACTAGTTACAGAAAAGAAACAAGTGCAAATGCGGGCTTTTAAATCAGAAAGTTGAGAGAGATGGAAAATTGCCCAAATGGACAATAACTACAATTTCTGGGCCAGAAACCACTCCTTATGTGGTAGATAGGTTACCTAGTGCTTACCACTCCCACTAATAAGCTAGCAGACTTCCCTCCAACACAAAAAGGCTTGGGGCCTCAGGAGCTTACAAACAGTTCTAGATACAGCACATCTGTATCAGAGCTAGACTAGTTACTGAAAAGGGGGGAAACAAGTGCAAATGCGGGCTTTTAAATCAGAAAGTTGAAAGAGATGGAAAAACTGCCCAAATGGCCAATAACTACAATTTCTGGGCCAGAAACCACTCCTTATGTGGTAATTAGGTTACCTAGTGCTTACCACTCCCACTGATAAGCTAGTAGGCTTCCCTCCAACACAGACAGACTTGAGGGCTGAGAAGCTTACAATCCTCGATATAGCAAATCTGTATCTGGACTAGACTAGTTACAGGAAAGGCAGGAAACAAGCATATTTTTTTTGTTACAGTTAAGCAAAACACAGGGAAATTCTAGCAACGTTTTTTTTTTTGTAAAGAAAAGGGAGAGAGGAGAAGCAGAAGATAATTCAAGATTAGGAAACTAAGTGGGTTGGCCTTCTCAAATGTTCTCTCTGTATTAGGTAGAATGAGCTAATGACACTAGACTTGGAGGAGTGTCCCAGATCAAATTTACAGTAGGGGTGGGCAACTGCAAAGCCACCAAGTATAACAGCAAGACACCAACAAGGAGGGAGGGTGGGAAACAATACTACAGCTACTAGCCTACACTCTTTTAGACAGTAAACACTACAGAAATGTTTATCACAATAGAAGAACAGCAGTGAGCCACAAAATGAAAGTTTTTAAACAGTTAAAGGGGCAAGGATACTCTACAGAATGCTTTTAACTGCAAATAAATCAGTTATATGATACACTCCTTGTCAGGAAATCAGAACAAACAAACAGGAGCTTAACAAGTAGAGAAAATTTCTCATTAATACCTTTCACACAGTGAAACTAGCTAAAAAGCTTTACAAACAGTGTGACAGTAAAGCCTTATTTATCAGGCTCTGTAAGGCAGACCATTTTAGTTTAACCATGCAGATTGATTGATAGCAATAAAATACAGTAAAAAGTATGCAGCAGGCAATAAAAAGTGCTATATATAAATTGCTAGAAGCAATAACTAGTAAAAATAAGCAAAAAAAAAAAAAATACAGGATACTTATTGTTATATACCTCAGATCAGAGTTATAGTCAATGCCCCTCCTCCACTCGGCTCAGTGTGTATAGACAGAAGTCCTCTCAAAGTTAGGGCTTAAATACCAGAAGATACAACCTTAAACAACTTTCAAAAAAAAAAGGTCAAAAGAACCAATGAGTGCTTATTCCAAGCCCTAGACCACACCATCCAGCAGTCAATCAACACAATCCTGCCACGAAGGTAAAAAAAAGGCTTCTGCTAATTCAAGATGGCCTAGTCATGTGCTCAGAACAACCACTGCAAAAACAAACAGGCCCAGAGACAGCAAATCTGAACTGGGACAATACTACAGCTACTAGTCTACACTCTTTTAACTACAGAAATGTTTATCACAGCAGAAGAGCAGCAGTGAGCCACAAAATGAACTTTTTTAAACATATAAAGGAGCAAGGAGACTGTGCAAACAGGTCAGTTATATAATGCACCCTTGGCAGGAAATCAGAACAAATAAACAGGTGCTTAACAAGTAGAGAAAATTTCCTGTTAATACCTTTCACACAGTGAAACTAGCTAAAAAGCTTTACAAACAGTGTGACAGTAAAAAAACGTATTTATCAGGCCCTGTAAGGCAGAGAATTTTAGTTTAACCATGCAGCTTAGTTAATAGCAATAAAATACAGTAAATATATATATATATATATATATATATATATATATATATATATATATATATATATGTGTGTGTGTGTTTGGGGTGCTGAAGCAGAAAGCATCAAATTCTACTTCACTACATTCATTAGAAATAGTATGACCATGTAGATGTCAAATGAACCCACGCAATCATATGTCATATGTGAAAATATAACCTATGATTAGGCCTAATAGAAAATTTTTGAAAGTTTTGCAAAAAATGAGGAAATATTTTACAAAAATTGTAAAAGAATGTTGCTTCACTATCCTACCCCATTGTCATCTCATAATTATATTACCTGTTGCAGCTTAAATTCACATACATTATTAGACAGATGTGTGACCATATATACTTAATTCTGCTTAGAGTTTTTCTTAAGCATAGTACAAGCTAAGATTTACACAGTGCTTTCTCTAGACTTCTAAATATGAGTATCAGTGCAATGCATACATATTAGGTATTCAATCTTAAACAGATTATAATGGAAACTTCATCACCCATGCTTGGTTTGCCGAAAAGGAAATTTATAAGTAATCTAGTAAACTGCAGATATATCTGGAACTCTCTACAATATAGCTGCCAGTAAACTTTAGTTCCAAAACCATTTAAATGTAAAAAATAAACATTGCCAAATACTGTGATAGGGACAGAACCTTCATGAAAATGGTCAAAAGTCAATGTGTTGATATATTTTTTCCACTTTTATAAGTATGCAGTTCGATCATTAAAACTTTCATGAAATCACTGAATTCAACTCTTTGGGGCATATTCTACTTTAAAAAAAAAATGATTTATGCTTCTCATTTATTTAAAGAATCATTTAGGGCAAACTGCTACTAATAGAGAAACATGGCTTTACAAAACAAACATTTGTAGGCACTGCCGTATCCATGTGAATGGAAACATTTTAATTTCTTCTCATACCTGTTGCTTGATTTTCTTGATCATTGGAAAGTTCCTCCACCTGTTAACTCAGGATTTGTGCGATCAAGCCCTAAAACAAGAGTTTAAATGATGTAAGAAGGCCAAGAATAAATCATTACTTCCATAATCTTTCATTAAGATACACTGCAATATTTTCTAAAACTTTTGTCATATTTATTTGAATATGTCAAAGGCTTCAGCATTTTCAGTTTAAATATGTCTTAAATTATAAAAAAGTAGATGTTGTACAGAAAGCAAGATCTAAATTGCAGAAATTACAAAAACATCACATCTATCCAGTGGCCTTGGTTATAACAGGAGCAGAATAAGTTACTGACTTGTGGTTGTCATAGTAATGTCATGCTCATGTTCGGCTATCTCGTACTATCATAGGAAACAGAAACAATATTAGGAGACTAATCATTGGGCAGTAAGATACCTGGCCATATATACCTTTAAATAGATGTGTGTAAATACTTTTTATACTATGTTTAAGCTCTTAATAGTGCTCGTGTCCCAAACCAATCAAGGCCATAAATCGAGCCTTAATTACTATGGGGCAAAAGGTCAGCTGTACTGGGCACAAACAGTCAGGGGTTGAGATAGGTAGGAGTTGATGGTAGGAAGTCAATCTGTTGACAACTGTGCTTTCGACTGTTTATAGACTACCAGAATCCTGTCTAAGCAACTTTTGATCACAGATTAGTTTTCTACTTTCTCCATTGTTTTATGACCACAGAGTAGGTATAGATAATATTTTTTTTTTTGGGGGTGGCTTCCCCATTGCAACAAAAAATATTTAAAGTGTTTCAGTAGAATTTCTTCAAACTCTCAGCAGTCAACGAAAATGACTGTTGATAGATTAACATGAATTATTGTTGATGTGTGAATGCGGTACCGCCATTGATTTATTAAACCATGAGGACATTGTGGCTTCATAAAGGAATCCTGATACTGCAGTTTATGGCTCTTATGGTAAGGCTTGGCATTGGTAATACATGTAGAAAACTGTTTTTAATAGTTTTAGCTACAGAGAGCTTTTTTGGCTCAACATTAACATGAAGGGTGTCAGTTTAGGGATCTGCAAAGAATGCCGGCTCTAAATATGGTTCTGACTATACACACTGAAACATTGTTAGGTGAGAAGTGTTTCCTGGAGTTTGTAGTGTAATGTGTCTGCATTAAGTGCTATTTCTTTTTAGAAAATCAAAATTTAAATGATGATTTCCAGCCACTGCCACTATCATCTACCTTTTATAATATCAAACTGTATCCCATAAAATATGTCTCAGATGTTTGCAACTGTGGTGAGTGTAAGTATAAGAAGAAAACATTATCAACTGGTCAGACAGACTGTAGTACCCTTCTATATTTTTAATCCATCTGGGAAGTTAACCCATTACATCTAACAACAAAAATATCTTGGTGTCATTTTAGATGACTGGTTTACTTCCCAAAATCAGATTAAACCCTTTAAAACAAAATTTCTCTACAACTCAGACTGCTTTATGCATTTTCCTATCTAATTACTCCTGAGGTTTATCATGTTATTGCCACTAATGTGTTACTTCTCAGGCTGGAGTATACACTTCCATTAGTTGCCTCACTTTCAGGAAAAATATTACAGCACTACAAATTGAGAGAATGGGATTCTCAAATTTATTCCTAACCCCAACAGACCATAACTGCACCAGTATGACTAATGATAAAAGGCTCCCTGCCACCTCTAGGAATTCCTATCTGGTTAATTCACTTAAGTTACTTAAGGAAAAATACTACCTCCCCAGCTGACAGATTATCAGTACATGGTATATCCTACACACCACATAATAAAATGTCTATCAAACTATGCCGTCCTAATTTTTCCTAAGCCTTCTGTTAAAGATCTTTTCTAGAACTATCCCTTCCACATGGAGTAGTGTTCCAGCCCAAATAAAAAAAAAAACTGCAGGACATCTCAAAATTTAAACAGCATTTAAAGGTGCATCTGATGAATGAATATGAATTAATATAAATGAATAGATTTTAATGATGCTGGTTAGAATATGTGCTCTAAAATGATGCATTTCATTCTGAAAACGAATTCATGTTCAGTTCCAAATTTATGTGGATCAATCGCCTCAGATGTAACCTTGTCTTTATTGCATGTAGATTCCATGTTACTAAGTTCTTTTTTTTTATTTAAAGATCATCTTTTTTATAACTTTATTGAATGTTCATTTTTTGACAAAGGCAAATTTACATTTGTACAAAAGTAATCAAACTGTCTTAACAAATTAACATTGACAAGCATTATACTTCACATATATTGCTATATATATCATATATCCTAAGCATCATTACATAAGTTATTCAATTCCTGCCCATTAAGCAAAACCAAAGAAATAAAAGAGAATAGTGCTTTAAACACAACCAACAAACATCCAAAATAAAGCACCTAGGAACCAGCAGTCTGTTTCAAAACAGACCCACAGGGGGGACCATGGGAGACCACCATTGAGTTTAAAGAACTTCTCTGTCAGTTAAGACTAGAAGCGGACAAGCCCCCAGGACTTAACGAACATGTTTCACTGGTACCAGTTCTCAAATTAAGATCTGCCAAGCTCTAACTAAGATCTGCCAAGCTCTAACTAAGAATAGGCTAAAGGTATGCTTTACAGAACCAATTTTATACAATTAATTTTTTTATAACTAATTATATATATATATATATATATATATATATATATATATATATATATATATATATATATATATATATATATATATATATATATAGATATATCTAAAACTAAACATTGAGCCACATGAAATGTTTTACCTTGTTAGGTTATTTTTTAGGACACCCCTATTTCATTATGTACACATATGCATTTTAGGTTTTATTCAACATGGGGGGGGTGACATTCTGTTTTACCTTTATGTATAGGTATTTGTTTACTGTGGATGTAAATGCAACTGTTCTGAATTAATTATTATATTTATTACATGACCTTATATATTTTCATACTAATGTTGAGGGATGTATTGATCAGAATGTATTAGTACTGTATTTATTGAACTAATGTTATAGAAAATTCAGTATGTCTGTTTTACTATATCTTTAAATTTTTGTCATTTTATTCAGTTGGGACTAATTACCACCACCAGGTAATTAGGAAGAAGGTATATAAGGATGGACTGCAATGTACTTTTTATTTCTGATGAAGTCCTGGATGCACTAGGACAAAAAGGTGGTGTCTTTGCAACGTTAAATAAAACAGATTTTTTTTCCACTTTCTACGCTGTGTTAGTAGCTTCGCTCTGCTAGTTCCTAGGTGCTTTATTTTGGATGTTTATCTTTATTAAGCAATCACTTATGACATAAGCAATAATATACAGTCCTTGTTACAAGCATTTTACATCACAACATCACAAACCATACTGACCCGCTCCCATTTGCAAACATTATGCATCACTTATAATCTACCCAATCATTTTCATTCAAACATTACATAGCTCATTTAAGTCCTGCCTTCTTTTAAACCTCATTACTCCCCTGTATGTATTATTCCCAGAATTCCCATTCTTTCCAATGTAGTTTGCTCATATTCATTTCCTAAAAATCTCAATTCCAGATGCTTTTATATCTTTTACTGTATTCACTACTTCTAATATAATTTGTTTAGATTTTGATTTCCATTTTCTACCTAATTCTATTATATCCTAACTGTAATTGTGTGCAAACCTATTCTTAGTTAAGTTGATAAATAGACAGAGACTTTAATATGCATATGTGACTATCATATATGTTGTTTTGACTTATGGCCTGCCTGTACCTGCCCATCACCCCAATTATCAAACTTCCAATACATACATACATAAAGAAATACATAAAATCTGTTTTTGAATTCTGGACAAATAATAATGTCCGAACATTCTCTGAGGTCATTTTCAGATCTGAAAACTAAAAGAGTCCCATGAATATATCGAGTAGATGTCACATCTTTCATTTATACCATAGTGTATTTTGAAAATAATCAGTGAAATTGTTTAGCAGTTTTATGATTTGGGTAAATTAATGACAATGGATAGGAAGGCAATGGAAAGGGAAAACAGCAGTAGGAAGGTAATCTAGGAGAAGTAGCATAGCTGGCAGGTGAAATGTATCAGAGTCAGCAAATGACACAGGCAGCAGATCAGCCCAGCCCAGAACACTACTATAAACTATGCAAAAACCTTTCCCTCTGGTTTTTCCCATGCTCTACCCACTGGTGTATACAAGCGGGGACGTTTTAACAAAGAAAACAACAAAATGATAGTGGCTGCAATAGCAATCATACAACAACATGTGGGAGAGGCTGAGGGTGGTGGGGATGTGAATGCTGTTGACCAACCCACAGTGAGGAGACAGAGAAGAGAGTACAGACCCAGGGTAACCCACCAGGGTCTACATGAGCTGGAGATAGTGGCGTGCTATAGGGTGGACAGGGACCTCTTACAGCAAATTGTTGAGCTGTACCAACCACACTTGACACACAGAATTAACAGAGGGGAACCCATCCCAATGGATACCAAGGTATGTGTCAGCCTAAGAATACTAGCTACAGGTACCTCCCAAAGGCCAACTGGGGATATGATGGGGATCTCACAGGCATCAACATCTTGGGTACTCCACCAGTTCCTGGATGTCATGTCAGCATATGCCGGTGAGCATGTATATTTCCCCAACACCCGTGAGGCGTTGACCAGCAATATGCAACTGTTCCACCAAATAGCAGAATACCCTGAGGTAGTGGGTGCCAAAATCGCAAGCACATACACATCAAAGCACCACCCGGTGAGCGCGGTAGTGTCTACATCAACCGCAAGGGCTTCCCCTCCATCAAATGCCAGGTCGTGTGCGATGCCCAGAGTGTAATAATAAATGTGTGTGTTGGCTGCCCTGGAAGCTATCACAATTCCCACATCTGGCATCTGACACAGCTGTAACAGAGATTTGCTAATGGGGACATCCCTTACGGTCACCTAGTGGTTACGCTCTGGAGCCATGGCTGATGATACCCATCAGAAATGCACACACACACACAAACAAGAACTCTATAATGAGGCACACGCACAGACCAGAATTATAATAGAGCATGTATTTGGGATGCTCAAGTCATGGTTCCAGTGCCTGGACACATCCAGTGGAGCCTTGCAGTACTCACCAGCTACATTTACCCAAATTGTCATCGTATGTGCCATGTTACACAATATGATCTTGTGGAAACAGCTGCAGCAGGAACAGCACGGGGCAGGGCCACACAGCCCCCCAACCATTGCCAAGGCATGCACAGGCACAGAGTGACTCAGAGGATGAACAACCTGAGCCTGCCGCAGTAGGCAGAAGGAGGCAAGCCCAGTATGCCATGGCCTTGGCAAAGAGGCAACACATAGCACATACACTGACACAGGAGGGACCCAGGGAATAACACCTCTCTCTGTCTGGCACATACAGTAAAAGGGATGTCAAACATGACACTACCTGTGCTCAACCATGTGTAGGGAGTGTACTATGTGCATCCAACATAGGCAGCCCTGCAGCACCACCCTCAATAGTGGGACACCCACAAGGTAAGTCCCTCAACCTACCAATTGCCGAATGGAGTAGAATGTGTTGTTACCTGTATCTATGGTATGGATGTGAGCATGTAAGGGAATTGGGTGGCTGAATGGTATGCCAGCAGATAGTAGATACCTGTAGTGACACCATGAGATCTGTAACAAATACTGGTGTCATCACAGTGACCAGTACTACACAGGATGACAAAACCCATTAAAGGAAATGTGCTGGGCCACATGTTTGTCCATATGACTCACACATGCCAGTCAGGGAGGTTCACATACCCAACGACAGTCTCAGGCAGCAGTACAGATGTAGACAAACACAAACAAAGACTGTGCTATGGCCTCTGAATGATGCCTATGGGTAAGCACCCCCCCCCCCACCCAGGCCTATACAGGCAGACTACAACAGGTCAGGCAGTAGGATGTTAGTTCTGAAGGGTAGGAAGTCAGAAACTAATATGTAGGTCAATCTAAGATAAGACCTGTAGTACACTGATATGCCTCTATTCAGCATGATAAGTTAGAATACAGAATGAAATAGAGTACCTGACATACCAGTACAGTCATAGCAAATGTGTACAAGTGTCAGGTGTGCCCCCCAATCCTGTGAAGAAATGTAGAAATAGTCAGGTGTGCACCTCCAATCCTGTGTAGAAATGTAGAAACAGTCAGGTGTGTCCCCCCACAATCCTATGTAGAAATGTAGTAACAGTCCGATGTGCCCCCCCACTCCTATGTAGACATGTAGAAACAGTCAGGTGTGCCCCTTCCCCCAATCCAGCATAGATAATGTAGTAATAGTCAGGTGTGCCCCCACCCAACCACTGTGTAGAAATGTAGAAACAGACAGCTGTGCTCCCTCCCCAATCCTGTGTAGAAATGTAGTTACAGTCAAGTGTGCCCCCCCACAATTCTGTGTAGGAATGTAGAAACAGTCAGGGGTGCTCCCCCCAACCCTACTTAGAAATGTAGTAACAGTCAGGTGTGCCCCCTAACCTATTTAGAAATATATTAATGGTCTGGTGTGCCCCCCCAATCCGATGTATACATGTCATAACAGTCAGGAGTGCCCTCCCACAAGACTATGTAGAAATGTAGTAACATGTATGTGTAGGTACAATACCAATGGAGCACAGATGCACAGAGATGGCCAAGGTAGCAGGATAGGTTGTAGCATCTGCACAATATGCAAGTATGTGTGTGTTGGGTTGGTGTGCGCCTCATATTGTGTGAGAGTGGTCAGTATGTATGCATGGTGAGGTAAGACCTGGTGGCCATTGCACACTACTGCTGATGACAGGGATAAGTCCTCACAATTGCAGTGCCAAAGACAATACCCACCAGTATAACACATGCTAACAGTAAGCATTTGTAAATGTATGGTGGTAATATGTGTCACCATCTGAAAGACTGACATGGCATGGCTGTTGGGCTAGATATACAAGCAGTGCACAGGGGGAAGTACCCTGGACATACAGCATATATTATGTCACTGTGAAATGGAGACACCCTTGTGATGCATACAGGTATGCATCACATTATCTGGTCCTGTAGTAGGGGATACCGGTGTTGTCTACCCAAACACTTGCAGATCATAGGCAAGGCTCAAATTCTAAACCTACCACCCTAGAAAACAAAAATGGGAAGAAACTGAGGGTAATGCTGCTCAATGCCAGAAGTCTAAATCTCAAAATGCACGCACTAGAGGCCCTTCTCAGTATGGAGAACATCGATGTCTGTGCTGTAACTGAAACCTGGTTCAAGGCTCCTGAGAGCACCCTGGCACTATTAGGTTTTACCTCATATCATGCGTTCTGGCCCCAAAACCCAGACCACACCACAAAAGGAGGGGGTGTATCCATATTCATAAAGGATACCCACACCTCCAGGTTGGTGGCAATGCACGAAGCTTTGGAAACCATCCAGGTGCAACTAACCATAGGCAAAACTGCTCTACAAATTGTAGCATGCTACAGGCCACCCTCTCAAACTCAG
Source organism: Protopterus annectens (assembly GCF_019279795.1). Lineage (NCBI taxonomy): Eukaryota > Metazoa > Chordata > Ceratodontiformes > Protopteridae > Protopterus > Protopterus annectens. Next base: position 225,137,726 of record NC_056742.1, read on the forward strand.
GAACCCCACACAGCCTTCCTGAAGACACTGGAGGGTATAAATGTATCTCCAAACAACATCATATTGGGTGACTTCAACTACCTGAATATAGACTGAGAACATTACTCAAGCCCTAACTTTCTAGCCCAACGGTTCCTGGAGTGCATAAATTCAAATGCCATGGAACAGCTAGTCACTGTTCCCATGAGAGGAGAAAATATACTAGATCTCATTATCACAAACATGGGGACAAAATGCTCCACACCGGAAGTATATCCCTCATTGGTGAGATCTGATCATAAACTAATCTCACGGGAAATCCACATCCGCCCACCCCAAACAAAAAGACCACAGTGAAGAACTTCTCTAAAGCAAACTTCACACTACTCAAGACTGGTGTGGTATCCTTCAAGGCCCCTGAGCCAGTGGAAACCACAACCCAAGCTGTGGAAGCCCTTACAAATGCCTTCTATGAACACCTCCAGGACTGCATGGATCAGGCAATCCCAAATAAAACCAAGACTCTTTCCACAAAGGGCAAGCGTCCAGTCTGGTGGACCCCAGCCATTAACAAACTTTACAATAAGAGGAGAAAGCTATTAGATGATAGAACAAAATCCATAAAAGGGAAGTCACCCCTGATCATTATTAGTAAAAAATACGAGCACTCATAAAATCAACTAAGGCCAATTTTGAGAGAAAAATTGCCATGGATTCAAAGGACAATCATAAGGCCTTTTTCAGCTATGTTAGGAACCTGGGTGGAAACTCCCAGATATGCTCAGAATTAGTCCAAAATGATACAAAAATCACTGAACCCACAGACATTGCCAACATACTGGCAGACAGGTTCAGTGCAAACTTCACCCCCCCTCTCCCCCCCTAAAGGAGTGATAACTATCCCAGCAGAGTGTAGCCTCCCAGACATTTCAAATGCGCAGGTGAAAGCTGCTCTCTCTAAAGCTAAAAACACAGCATCAATGGGACAGGATGGTGTCCCCAGCTGTGTGCTACACGAGCTAAATGAGGAATTAAACCCGCACATAAGGCAGCTGTTTAATCTCAGCCTTACCACAGGATACGTGCCCAAGGAGTGGTGTACGGCAACTGTGGTCCCACGCCACAAAGGCGGTGCCTCTACGGACCCTGGTAATTACCACCCCATAAGCTTAACAAGTCTATTCTGCAAAGCTATGGAGAGGATCATAATGAAGCACATAAACATAGATATAGGGACTTGCAGACATTGGACCCGACCCAGTTTGGCTTCGTCAAGGGCAGATCATGCCTTTTGAACTTGTCGACTTCTTGAAACAGTCACCAAGGCCATTGATGAGGGAAAGGCAGTCCATACAGCCTACCTTGACCTTGCAAAGGCCTTCGACACAATACCCCACTCGGGTATTGTAGAAAAACTTACCAGCTTAAATGTAAACCCATATGTCACAAGATGGGTTGCAAACTGGCTTAAGGACAGAACCCACAGGGTTAGAGTTGCTGGTGCTATGTCAGACTCCAAGCCGGTCACAAGCGGTGTCCCACAGGGCTCAGTCCTTGGCCCCCTATTGTTCAGCATCTACTTCTCAGAAGTACAAGCCAACATGGGAGGACTATGGCTGGCAAAGTTTGCAGACGACTGCAAACTGGGCGCCATAGTGGAAAGTGCATCGGACACGGATATCCTTCAGAAGGGACTCACGGAAACAGATAGCTGGTGCCAGAGCCATGGCCTGAAGTTAAATGCCAAAAAATGTATAGTCATACCCTTAGGGAAAAACAAGGTAACCCCAAGCTACCATATAGGTGGCAATCCACTAAGCACAGAAGAGGTTATCAGGGACCTGGGGACCCAGGTTGACAGTGGCCTTTCTTTTGACATTCACGTTGCTAAAGTGGTTAGAAAGACCTTCTACATTGCCCACCTGATCATGAAGGGATTCACATCCAGATCTAGTGAGGTCATTGTTCCCCTGTACTCTTCACTTATCAGACCAATGATCGAGTACAATGCCCCATTCGGGATGTATCGCACCCGACATCTGCAGCAATTGGAGAGACCCCAAAAGTTCCTCACCAAAAGGATAAAGGGACTCCAAAATCTGTCATATGCTGCCAGATTGAAGAAACTCCAGCTCTATTCAGTTGCATACCGTCTGCTCAGAGGTGACATGTGCCTGACATACAAGGCCATGTCCAACCTGGAATTAATGGACATGCTCCACCTCAAAACATCCAAATCCACCAAAACCACTAGAGCAAGTGACTTAAACCTTAGCACGGATATAAATAGGACGTGCTGGAGGGATAGATTTATCACTCAGAGACTCCCTATGCTGTGGAATAAAATCCCAGTCCATGTGAGGCAGAGCACCTCACTGGCTCTGTTCAAGAGAAATCTTGACCTGTGGATGGGAGATCGTAGGTTTATCCCGGGAATCATCTCTGTGTCACTGCTGGACAGAGGCACAACAAACTAATGGGCACAGTATTTTTTCATATAAGGGGTGGCGTAAGCCACAAAAATTTGGGCTAGGCTTATAAATGCCTTAGGGCAGATAGCCTAGTATAAACCTATGAACCTATGAACAGCTGATGTACCTGCACATGCCAGCATAACTGAAATTCCCAATGCATATCTGTGTGTTAGATGCAAGTATTGTCCATAGCACACATGCACCCAGTTCATGCAAACACCACCCACAGGTACCTCTCTGGTCGTATCCCTGCTGTGGGGAATGGGTACAGTATGACCCCACCTGTATATGGCAATAGCAAATGAATGCAGCATGCAGTGCAGGTGTCCCATGCAGGTGTGTAGCTAGCCATAGGTAGCACCCTGACAGCATCCACACCACCTAAACAAGACTGATAGAAGGTATTGGCATGAACACCTAGCACACTTACCCTGTCACCCCAGGGGAATATACTGTATGGAGGTCTGAGACTGTATGACTGACAGAATGCAATGGCCTGCTACATCTGGCCCGCATCAACACCTAATGGCCCACAGACTTCTGCTAAGGGCCTGTGTCTCACATGTACTGCCAGTGCATGTTATGTCATGGACACCCAAATAACAACATAACACACTCCACATAAGCCATATGCAAGGCCATGTGGACAAACCACAGTAACATGTCCACCATGTCCCACTGCATGAACTGTGGACCAACACCAATACACAGCTGTGATGGAGTGCTAACCTTAGGGAAAGTATCAGAGAATGTATGCATAATGTACGGAAGAGGATAGAATAACAGAGGGGGGTGGGGACACGGGCAGCATGGAATGTGCAAGGTCCGACACAAATCTGTGTGCACACACTATCCCTGGCTGCAAACACAAAAATGGGTGGCTACATACCTGCCCATACACCACAATAGGGGTAATGTCCTGACTCATGTCCCCTGCCTCTGGGTAACCTGTGTGAATCTGTACAGCTGTGAGGTATTGCCACAGCAATATAAGGCCATACTGTCATGTCGATGGATGTACAAGTATAGGATCCTCTGCCAGCACTATACCAAGGTGCTGAACTGGATACACAGACCCAGCAAGTGTCTGCAGCTCCCCTTCCAGAATGGCATAACTTAACATGAATATGTAGGCATTTGCCCACAATACTGCACACAGCTGCAGTCACCCTTGTCTGCCAAGACATCACTGTGAACAGGAATGTTCACCTGACAGAACATGAGGACAGAAAACATCACAGTGTATAACAGTACACATGTCTGAATATCTCTGCCAACAGCATTACCATGTAGCTGAAGCAGCACAGACAAAATCACCTGCAGTACACACTATTCCCTGCACACTTTGTCCCCATATTGCCAAATGATCGATGGATACTCTGCAGAAACAGTTTTCTACCTTTAGGTGTACAACACAAAGGTCTGCACTGGAGTACAAACTACCTGGAATCGATCCACACAAGCAATACAAAAGGGCATACTGGGCATGCTCACACACTTAGAAAAATGAAGGCAATGTTAGACAACAACATACTGAAAGGTCATACTGGGCTTGTTGACACACAAACAAATAAAGCCCATGTCTGCAAACAACAGTGGACCATACATATCTAGGAGTTGCATATGATAGTGCTGACACTCCTCAGTATGCACCAGTCATGCTTTGCACACACAGTGGATAGGAATACAGACCTATATCCAAGGACAACACACTATAATAAGCCAAAAGTAGACGTACATAGATGTGTAGAATAGAGTGAATGTGACAAGGAGCCATCCAGTATGAGGCCTGTCCCACCCAGCACACAGTCTAATGGCTACAACCACATGATGTCTAAATGTCACTCACTGTACACATTAGCCACTGGTATCCATCAGCATTACAGACTATGTGGTGCAAGTGTTATCTGTGCAATATGACTGTACAAGGAAGTAGTCATCTGGCAGCTGTATACATGTACCTGTGGAATATAACTCTGCATACGCCCGCCTGTGGTGTGTCAACCTGTAGATGAATGGGTTATGGCCTATGCACAAACACTGCCCTCCCTATAGCCCTACTATGACAAGCCTGCTGAGGTCATCCACTTTGAAATACACTTTTGGGAAAGGTGTAGCCCAGTAATCTCTGGGGCACGTCCTATAACTGCGTACTGCTGTAGTGTGATAAACTAATTAGGTAGGAATTCTAATCACAGACATGACAGCTGTGTGTGTGTGTGTGTGTGTGTGTGTGTGTGTGAGTGAGTGTCTCTGTCTGTGTAGAGAGCAATGCGTTTTAGGCTAGTCACACCCACTACAATTCAAATGCCCTACTTTGGCAAGGCGGCTGATGTCATTCACTGTGAAATACACCTTTTGGAAAACCATACCTCAGTAATCTCCATGGCGCATCCTATAACTGAGCAAAACTTGCCAACGCCCACACCTTCGATTCAGTGGTAAATAACAGCTCTAAAAATCCAAATCCGCTGTAGCAAATGTACCAAAATCCGCTGTAGCAAATTTACCAAAATAGTCACGCTGAACGCCAATAAACGAAAAATAAAAATAATTTATTAAGCCAAACAACTCAGTGTAGCTTTTCATCGGCACTCTGCACCAACTTCTTCAGAATTTAAAACAGAAAACTCGCGCCATTACAATGGCTTACATAAATACATTAAAACTGAACATATGATCGACATGCCCCCCTGCTCCTTCCATCTAATTTTAAGGTACTGCGCTCAACAAACATAACTTTAAAATGACAACGATCGCTGCCTAGAATCTGAAATTAAGATTTATGATAGATTACCTCTACTAACGATGTATATGAAAAATATGGAAAAACATATTCTATACATGTGTATCTATTATAAATTGATATATTAAAAAAATCACAAAAAACATTTTAAACTACATTATTACAAAATACAAACATTTGAATGCCCACTCTATCTAAGGCTTAAAAAAACAATGAAAACTGCAACTGAATTACATTAACTTATTATCACTTGTTATAACAAGCTTATTTAGCTGCCAAAGCCTCAAGGGGACATAAGCCACCATGAAGGATAATGTCCAGTACTACAATAATAGGATATGCCCTATCTCTCTAAACTTCTCAGTTTGAGAACACTACTAATTGATAGCATGCTATTGAGGCCAGGATAGTGATAAGCCTCCAGTTTTAACTGCCACATTAATTCTCTGAATTCTAATCTCAGAGATTCCGAGCCACCCCTCCCCCCCCATTCTCAGAGCAAACTTGGTCTATCACCGAAAAGGTGAACTCATGACCAGGGTTATCCTTGATGTGCTTTGCCAAGGCGTTTTCCATCTTCTCCTTCTTCATTGCGTACAGGTGTTCATACAGCCATTCCTGTAACTTCCTGTCCATCTTGCTGATATAAAATACAGGACAAGACGAGCATTGGGCCAGATAGACTACCTGATTGCTTGCACAATTATATCACCCTTTGATCAAAAACTTCTTGTCCTTTATCAAGAAAAATGTGCCTGCTTTAACAAATCTGCAATATTTGCACATGTTACATTTGAACATCCCAGATCTTGAAGGTATGTTCTTTACTTTCATTTCCATGATGTTCTTGATATTTGGACCTCTCCTGAAGGTGACTTTAGGCTGAGGATTCAACCCAGGGGTCCCCAGCGGATCTGCCAATAACAAACACCAATTCTTCTTGATGATTGACACAATGTCCTTAGCATCCAAATTGTAGGAGATGATAAGATTACAGTGGTACATACCACTACTATGATCGACCCATGGATGTATGACAGACTCTGACTTGGGATACCCCAAAATGGGTTGGAAATGACCATTAGACCTCTTTGACTTGACTTCCATACATAGGTCAACAATGAGCTCCTCTGGATACCCTCTACACAAAAAGAGATTTGATATGAACCTACACTCATCATGAAAGTCACTTTCTTTAGAAACCATTCTGGCCTCCCTGACCAGTTGGCCCTTGACTATGGATCTCTTCTGGTGGGCAGGATCGTCACTGTCAAAATGTAAATAAGAGTTGGAAAAAGTAGGCTTTTGATGAATTCTGCCTAGGAAACAACCCTTACCTTTATCCTTGAAAAGTTCCACATCCAAGTAGGCTATCCTTTCTGTTTCGAAAGATGAAGTAAATTTTAAAAATTCAGTTGACCTGTTGAAACTGTCAGCCAAACAATATGCCACCTCTTGGTCACCCATGAGGATAATAAAAATGTCATCCAGAAAGCGTGTATATAATGTCACCTTTTCTTGGATGATGGTGTTAGAAAAAACAAATTCCTTCTCCCAATGGGCCATCACCAAGTTGGTCACACTGGCCCCACAAGGCGACCCCATTGGGACTCCCACTAATTGGTGAAACCATCGTTTGTTGAATGAAAAAAAGTTACACATTAGGATGATATCCAGGAGCTCACTAACCATCGAGATCTCATCTGTAGATGCTTGTTTGGAAGTCATTTCTAATTGAATCCATTCAACTGCCACACCATGAGGAATAGATGAATATAAATCAATAACATCGATGGTTAAGAAATGACTATCTCCACTATAGGGAGTAGAACCCACCTTCGCCATAAATGATCAAGAATCTCTTGAGATATGAAGTTCACTAGTCACATATTTTTTAAGGATTGAATCCACCACTTTGGCTGCTGCATAAGTAATACTCCCTTTAGCACTCACTAATTGCCGCATGGGTGGATCCTGGATATTCTTATGGATCTTGGGATTCCCAAACAACACCAGGATTCTTGGTGTTAAAGAGAAGATGAAATTGAACACATCCAAGTCAATCACCCCACTAATGAACACATCCTCATAGTAAGAACGGACCTGGGTCATGCTTCCGTTCAATTCATTTTTCGATACTTCTCGATATGTATCAGAGGAAAGAATGGCTAATATTCTATCATTGTAGTCTTCTACATCCATGGCGACCAAGCCGTCACCCTTATCCAGTTGCATGAGTCTGACTGATGAACAACATAAAACATTTAACAGGTCCCTTTCTTTCTTTGTGATATTAAATTTAGCTGGGCGTTTCGAGTTTAATAAAAAGCAAATGTCCAGATCACACATTTGCTTGAAAACTCCCAAGGTGGGATGTAACGGTGGGTTGTACGTACTAGGGACATAATGAGGTTTCATTGACCTGGACTGATTACCCAACAAGAGAGAGAGATTAAGCTTCCTCATAAAGAGCTTCAAGTCCAAAATAGATCTTTCCACACTAGCCCTCCTAGAAGGTACAAAAGACAGCACTTTGGCCAAAACATTGATCAAGGGTTGTGGAAAAACAAACTGGGAATAATTATAAATTTTGAAATCCTTCCCCGTATTGTATACTACTTCGTAAGCTGTAGATTGGGGGGGGGGGTGAACAATCATCAGCACCCCCGATTAGTGTCTCCTGGTTTTGTACCTATTTCACGTCTTGCAACTCGATGCTTCTTGTGGAGATGAGGCTTGGACCTGAAAATTTGCCCCTTCCAGCTCAGGAGTCTGGTTTACCTGATTGCTTTGGGGACCAGAAACCTCTCTCCTTCCATTCAAATTCTCATTCTCAGGGCTCCTAATTGTAACCCCGGCCTCTCGCTCCCGATGTTGTAATAGAGGCCTTTGCTCTAGTGGCTCTTACCTGGTATACCTGTGGAGGAAATGTTTGTTAACACTAACTGTTTCTACACATACTCCCAGATTCTGGGTTGATGTTGTGCACATAGCTGTCCATCTCTTTCTGCACAGACTCTGGCCATGTCTTGTCCACATGCAAGTGAACTGGGACATATCTAGACTATTGCCCTCTTCAATCTTTAGTGACTTACCACACTCTTATTCAGGCTTTCCTACACAGTTATATTATGTGGCACAGTGTGGGTGATAGTGATCAGTGATACATTATTATTCAGAGCAACTGCAGCACTCAATTCCATACAATACCAGAGTAAACAGTACCAGTACAGTGTATCAAGGTTTTTATTTCTCGGCACAGTGTTTGTATCCAGCGTACCTCTGGGAGCAATGTTTGTTAGCACTACCTGAATCTTGCACACAAAGTACCAGATTACACATTAGTATTATGCACATACATCTCACTCTTACTGTACACACTCTGGCCACAGCTTGACAACATGGTGGTGTAGATAGGACATACTTGGCTTATTACTCTCATAACAGTTTCAGGAGTTGCTAGAGTGACATGTTTGTTTTCATAGATGTGACACAATCAGTTGTATTCCATGTTTGCTGCCTAAACATATGGGATCATCACACAGACTTCCCAGGGGGACAGGGTGGCATGCAGCAGATATGGGCCCATATACTGGACATTCTGGTCTTATCTGTACAGTTGTGGGGTATGATTCTGTATGCAGCCTACTTCCACTCCTAGGATTCAGACCACAGCTGTGTCTGCTACAACAGACACTGTCCATCAGACTTGTGTGCACTATATAGATATTGCTGTTTATCTCCTATCTACTTTCTGTCTTATAATTCTCCTGTGGTTTTGCATTTTGACCTTGTATTACAACACTCTTATACAGGATTTCCTAGACAGTTATATTTTGTAGGACATTGTGGGTGACAGTGATGAGTAATACCTTATTATTCAGATCAACTTCATCAGTCACAATTCCATACAATACCAAAGTAAACAGTACCAGTACAGGGTATCATTCTTGTATTTCTGAGCACAGCGTTGGTATCTGACAGACCTGTGGGAGAAATGTTTATTAGCACTACCTGAATGTTGTCACACACAGTACCAGATTCCACATTAATATTATGCACATACATCTCACTCTGTTACTATACACACTCTGGCCACAGCTTGACAACATGGGGGTGTAAATGGGACATACGTGGCTTCTTCTTCTCATAAGGTTTTGGGGAGTTGCTAGTGTGTCAGCTTTGTTCTTATAGATGTGTGTCAAGCTGTTGTATTTCCTGTTTGCTGCCTATACATCTGGGATCATCCCACTGATTTCCCAGGGAGACAGGTTGACGGGCAGCAGATATGGGCCACTTTACTGGATATTCTGAACATATTTGTACAGTTGTGAGGTATGATTCTGTTTGCAGACTACTACCACATGGCTTTGTTTGTTAAAAATAAGACAGTTCACGTCTCAGTTGCAGGTGCTATTCAGATTTTGTTGTCTGCCTTTTCACTGTTTTCTATCTATGTGTGTCTCAGTTGTACTAAATGTCCTCTTGGGATTACACCAGTCATACACAGGCATTCCTACACATTCTATTTATGGTGCACAGTGTGGATAACAGTGCTTAATACAACAGTACTATTAGATGATTGCAAATCTACATTACCATATGATATCAGAGTATACACATGCAGTCCAGCAGTTAGACCTTTATTGTCAGGCTATTATGCTTTTATTTACATACACAGTATATGAAACTCTTCCTGCCATATTCTCCAGTGAATGCAGTACTTGCTTTAAACAATACAGGTTTTATACAGGCTATTAATTTACTAATACTTTTAGATTTATTTCCTATGACAGTACATGCAAGAGTATTACTGACCTGCCTCGCATTGCAACCTCTCCAGGTGACTTGCATGGGCCTACTGGTGTGCAGCCCACTCACTTGCACCTGTGGAGGACATAAGAGGAATATTTAGCAATACCATGATATATATGAGCTGGCAAGTATTACATACATAGTGGAGTGATACTTACAGCTGGGACAGCCCCTGCCATTCTAGCCTCTTGGATCCACTGCTCCAAGAGGTCCCCCTTAAGCCACTTCAGGTCGGCATAGTGATGCCTGACCTGCTCACCAGTTCGGGTATGCCAGTGGCACTGGTGAGGTCATGGGCGAGACGGTCCCAGGCTTCTGCCTTATAGTGGGAACCCTGCTACTGGCCCTGCAGCAGTCTCTGCTCATGGTCTTTGACAAGGAGTCCTACCATGACTCTGGACTCCTGGATGCACCAGCGCTGTACCTGGAATTGTCACCTTTTCCCTTTTCTGCCACTGTGCCTGCAAGGGGAAGTTACAACCAGTTATGAGATGTAATCCCACCTGTTGGGTTAAAGTAGGGCCATTTTCCTGCACTTTTCCATTATTGGCCCATTTTAAAAAGGCTAGGCTATGGGCAAACCTGCTTACCTAAGGTTGGCATTGTTTAAAGGGGTGTACCACTGGGCACATTGAGTTAGTTGGCCTACACATTGCTTGCACCTCCTAAGCTGGCCTGTGCAATGCTTAGCATTGCTAACATTAGACTTTGCATTATATTTTCATTTTGGCATTGATTTCTTATTAATTACATCTTATATATATATGCCTGGTATCCATGATTCATGGGTACGTACACTGTATGGGTCCTTGTGTTTTAATGGGGACTTCAACACTATATTACAATTACACCTCACATCTGGTTTTACTGCTGTACTCCAGTTCACATATTTATGTTATGTAGTAGGTTGTAGAACATATGACTGTATACTGATTCCTTTCACAGGTTCAGTCTGATTTTACTATAGTGAAGACTTGCTTGATGATACCTCATTTTTCTGTACTGCTGTGATGGCTTGGTGGTTAGCTACAGTGACTATAGTGTATAGGTTCTGGGTTCAAGACCTGCAAGGCTGTTTATTTTGTTGCTGGGCAGAACAAGGGCCATTGAATACAGAGTGATTAACGCACTTTTGAGCAGTTGTAAGTGGGTTTGCACGAGGGTAAGCACTGCTAACCTCCAGTTAAATATGCATACAGAGAATTAGCTTCAGTATTGCTTAACCTATGTGTGCATTGCTTACCTCTGTGCAAACGGGCTTAAACTCACTTACTAGTGCTTAAATATGCTTAATACTGTTTATTGGTGCTTACAATTGCTTACTAGTGCTTACTCCCGCTTACAGTTGCTCTGATTTAGACAGTAATATCTCATGGGTCTTGGGAAGGTGGGAGATTTGGAAGCTGTATGAAGTTGTCATTCATTACACATTTTATCTTCCATGTGTATCCATGATTCCTGTGTTCATATACTGTATGGGGCCACATGTACTTATCTGTGGACTTTGCAATGTTATGACACTGACACCTCACATGTACATTTAATGCAGTACTCAAGTTCACAAATGTATGTTATTTAGTAGGTTATGCAACTAAAATATTGGTCATAATGTGATTTGCCATGGAAAATGGAATGTGCTGCAGTGGGACTCGAGCCGGGAATGCCTGCTCGTAAGGCGAATGCCCTGCCCACTACACTATGCTATGCTGCTTCATCTGCATTTATCGTCCTTGCTATCCTCTTCAGCCATTTAAGCTGCATTAGCCATAGCTAAGAAATGGGCACACCCAGGCACCTATGGTTAGCATTACTCGGATTCATAATAAAAAAAAATAGGTTTGTTTATTTGATTTGTATTTACTATTGCTGTTGTATATGTGGGGGAATGTTGCTGGGGATATGCGGACACCTATGAGCAGTATCGCTCATTCCTTTGGCTTTCTGCTGCTCTTCATTGCGAGGGCATGTATATTCCGAAAGCTCTGCTCTCAGACACGCCCCCTGCACTCTTACACGCTCTGTGTAAGATTAGGAGCTCAGGCAGTGTGCCTTCTTTAATATGCATGGCATACTGCTGTCCTGCTCCTAAACAGCTGCTTCCATGCAGGACTAAGCTAGTCCTACACGGAAGATTAGTAAATACAGGAGATTATTTTAAACCCATTTTATTCTAAACCATTATCATCCTACTCTGTAGTCATAAATGAATATTCATATTTGTATTATATGTCTCTAAGTATCTTTTTTACAATATAAATTTGGATCTTTCTTTACTATATTTTTTCTATACCTTACTATATTCTTTTTATATATTATAAGAAAAGGTTAAAAAAAACATGGGACTGACCTTCTTATAGCCAAATCATGTTATTTTGTCTTGTATTAAATTTCACCCCTTTAATGCACAAGCATTCATGCTTATAAATCAGTGAATAGTCTAAGACTTTGACATTTTCTTATACCAATATGCGGCATTTAACATTACTAAAAGATGTCTGAGGTTTAAACATTGTGATCAAAGAGTTTGTTCGTAATTGTCTTTTAAAATTAATTTGATCTACAAGTACTCATCAGTTGGACATGTAGGGAAAACAAAGCATTTCTAAATTATTCTGTTCATTGCACCAAAAACCAAATCAGAATAATACAAGAATACCCTGTCAGCATGCTACACAAATGAGTAAAATATTTGGCTTTAATATTATCATAACAGATCCATTTGTCTGTATATTCCTGATTGAAATGATGTGTGAGGAAATTATGAAAGATATGCAGCATGCATTCCTGAACAGTACAGTGATGTCCATCTTGGGATAACACCAATGCACATCCATGGGTAAGAGACACATCATTAAATCTAGAGGCATGAATTCATGATTTCATAAACAAAATATTGAATTAGCAAAGGAGCAAAGACGGAAATTTCAGGCATGATCTTAACTTCATAATACGAATATTCGAATACTGCAGTGTTGTGTTTAAATATATGAATTCCAGCAGAAAGGGAACCTTTGCTGCTAAAAACAGATTGAACAGTAACCTCTTCAACTGGTCAATATCTGTTTTACTTATGAACATTAATACTTTTATTTCACAAACAAAACCAAATATTATCATATAAATCAACACAAATTAGATGAGTTATTAAATTGTAAAACAGAAGAGCATTTAACTGTTATGCATAAATAAGCTAAAATAGGAATGTAGGAACTGAATTTAAAACTAAATTAAATAAGCACATTTTTAAAAAGTCGGTGTACTGAAACTCATACTTTCTACATGCCATAGTTGTATATTACCAAAAAAGACAAAGTAATTGGAATACAAAATAAAATGGGTAAAATAAAAAAACAAAACAAAAAATAAAATAAAATGAAAAAAGTACTTTGACTGACCTTAGTGTTAAACTACATTGATACTCAAATAACAAGTGATCCCAGCTTGATTTCTAGCATTAAGCATTAACTACTTGTCTAACTCTTCTATTCTATAAAAATCTGTGATGACCACCTTTCCATGGATATCATTTTAAATGGCCTTCCACCAAAGAGGTGAATTTCGTGAAATCTGTACAACTGGCAAAATACTTTTGAAGTGTATTAATGAATGCCTTAGCCTGAAGGACGTACATGTGTTATTATAGATGTTGGGACATTGTACACATCATTTTCAGGACACTCAAATTGTCACACAGTGACCATGGGGTCACATAAGCTATTAAATTAGAACTGTAATTGTAATTAGCATTTACAGCAGTAGTCTTGCTAGGACAGTACAAGTTTATGTGGTGCCCACTGCTGCTAAATCAACAGCAGTGACAAACATGGCAGGGATACATGACAGAGTGCAGCTTAGTAACCAAGCATGCATATTTTGTATCTTGATTATCTGGTAAATCTTTTAAATTTGCATCCCATTTGTTGACAGATGCAGGCCTATCACCATCTTTTATTTGCATTTGATCATCTCAGTATCACCAGCGGGATCATCCAATTTTAATAAACATTATTAATGTTTAAAGAAACTGCAAATACATTTGGCATCACATTAGCAAACCGTACATGCGCAATATAGTGTTATAGTCTCTCAGTGCTGTGAAAACAAAATGCTAAAAAGTGCCTGTATGAGTGGAAGCTTGTTCCGTCTCAGTTAAATTCAAAACCTACAGAATAATTACTCCTACCCTGCCACCATACATACTAATCATAATTTTCCAGATTTTTCTAATTTGAGGGAGAGAATTTAAATTTTATTTGAGCTCTCTGAGCTCATTATGGCAGCCTCTGCAATGATTCCCCCCTTTGATTAGTTGCTTGCTGACAGAAAACAAAATAAAAGTGTATATCACATTTCTGATTAACATAAGTCCCTCAACCACGTTTGCCTATTTAACAATGACTAAAAGTGCATGCATTTTGCAAATATTGTCTTTTGAAAAGTATATTTATCTCTGAATATTTAGTGACATTTTTATATCTAGACTCAAGCCTGCAGAAATTGAGGAAGACTTGATCATAATCTGAAATTAAGATTGTAATATAACTATCTTTAATATTGTCCTTGTTTAGAAATTCAGTTAAGCTTTTAACTCTTTCATATGCATTTTTGTGCTTATGTAAAATCTTCATGAAATCCCATCCTACCTTATAAAAATTTGCCACTAATTCAGTAAATAAAGGGTTACTTTGAATACTGGACATTATAACAGCAGGAGTTACATGGGCCTAGATCCCATGCCTTCTTCAGAAAATTAAATTGTGTCAGATCATTACTTCAAAGTAAACTTTTTCTTCTTTTCTTCTCAAAATATTAGGGCTTCCAATACTAAAAGAAACTGCAAAGTCATTTGCATAAACTTTTGTCTGAACAAGTATATTATTCGTTATATCTTAAATATCCCTAAAAATACATCTCATACTAAAATATTTATGCACATTTTCACTAACAACCTCTGTGCAAAGCCTGTCAATATCTGTGCCTTCGTTTAGTGAGCAATTCTATCAGTTTTATCAGATCTTAAGTAAAAACACCATGAGCTGAGGTTAACCTATAGAAGTGTATAAACTGATTCATTATCCCAATGAGCTTAATATATCTGAGGGCTTAGTACATGCAAGAAGGTACCATTAGCAACCATAGGTTTCATTTTATTTTATATAAAAATGCATTAGGCTTTCTATCAAAGAATGCCTCTGCTTCTCAATAGTCTATTTTATCTTCTTAAAAACAAATTATAAAACAAAGAGGTATTGTACTTCTCTTGATTCATCAGTGAAGTCCATACAATCTTATATTCTATTCCACAGTATAAAAAAATAATCAATAAAGCGGGTATAAAATAATGTCTTTTTAAAATAACTTTCCTGTATAGTCGTAACAACAATTGCAAAAGACAGGGTCATAGCATCTCCACTGCTACTCCTTTTAATTATTGCTACATTTTGTGAATAAAAAAGTAAATAAATAAAAATAAAAGGTGTAGGCTAAAATCATAACAAGGAAGAAAAAAAAGGCAAACCAATATCACAGTAGTGAGAAAAGTTATGACTTGATAAAAATGTTCTTAACCATGACAGTAACTGGGCTTTGTGATAGAATGTAAAGTAACACCTAAGGTTGCCATCAGCAGAGCTCATGTGAGCAGCATAGTGTTATATTCTCTCAGTGCTATGACAAAGTGTCAGGAATCCCTATTATACCACTGGTAAATCTGTACATTTTTATTTAAAATTGCATCCGCAAATATTCATATGGTTTCAGCTTTGCCCAGTTTGTCAAATCATTGTGTTGAAAGGTTATCATTCTCATTTATTTGAGCCCTTGGGATCCCTAAGAAAAATACCTTTTTTCAATGATGAAAAACTTTATATCATAGATGTCAATTACATGACATCATGACTGCAAAATGTCCAGTAGAGCCTTGATCAATACCTTTCATTTTCAAGTGAAATTCTCTGTTAGCAGCTGCCTTTATAAGTGGTAACAATAGAGATCAGTAACATCAGCTTAGATTTTAATGAATCTTATTTATAAGAGCATTACCTCACCTTTTTGCTTTAAAGTATTAAATGGATAGCTGTTTTGAAACTATTCGAATTTGGTACCTTATTATATGACAGTTTGCATCTAAGTGTTATAGGTGGTTCTGCCATTAAACTCCTTATTTTTCATGCTAAACTACCTTCACAATACAGCAGGACTTTGAATGTGAGGGGGTTAAACAGACTTGTTATATACGCCATTCTTAAAATTCCAAAAGTCAGTTATTTAAACAGAAACTCATACTTAAAATCCTGGTGTATAACTTCAAGTTAATCAAGATATGCCAGGGATGAACTCATATTGTAGGGATAAAGAAAAAATGTATTTTAAGTCTATTCAGTTGCTCTTTGTTGAGAGGACATGAGTTGGGGTTTATATTGTAAGATAGCTACCAATAAGCTTTATTGCTGATCTGTCCTCTGGTACTTCTTTCCTCTCTTCTGTGAGCATGACCTTACATTAATTCATTTCTCAAATGTTGTCTGGAGAATAGTATTTTCATCTCTGACTAATTTACTGTACTTTTTATTGCTAGACTCAAGTTTTCTGAAAATGAGGAAGACTTGATCATAATCTGAAACTAAGATTGTATGTAAAGTAACTATCTTTAATAATGTCATTGTTTAGAAATTCAGTCTAAGCTTTCAAATGCACTTTTGTGCTTAAGTAAAATCTTCAGGAAATCCCTTCATGCATTACCAAAATCACCACTGATTCATTAAATAAAGGGTTGCCTTGAATATTGGACATTTGTATAGTAGGAGATATGTGGACCTGAATCTTATCCTGTTCTCAGATCATTACTTAAAGTTAGGAATCATTTTCTTCTCAAAACAATTCAAATTAAACAATCACAAGAAATACTTAGTTTATTAAAAACAAAAAGAGTTACATAAAGCAGAAGTCATTTTCCTGACTTTAGCTTCAACTACTTTGAGTACTCAAATAACTATTGAACACCAGAGTACATCCAGCACTGATCCCTAAACAGTGTCACGCAGGTGCAGCTATACCATAAACAACTATCATCAAAACTGCAGTCACATTTGGGTTTGCAATGCATCTGTAGCCATGTTAAGAAATTTGAGAGAAAGACCCACTGCTGAGAAATCTGCAAGGGGATGGGATGCAATCAGCCATGTCTTTGCACCTGTTATTGACTAAGGAAACAGATCATGTAGAACCAAGATACATTTACATTCCTTTCATTAAAAATGTGTTTACCACCCTTTGTTAAAATATGTATACTTACTATAATTTTGATTGAACAACTCAGAATTACAAGTCAGTATTGTCTATTTTTATTAAAAGCATTAGTACTAAAAGAAACTTCAAATGCCTTCAGATATGCTGCTGTTTGACTGAAGTTTGTATCATCAAGGGCTCTAGCAAAACCATCTAAAATGTATAAATATTATGTTGACCTTTCCACAGCAACCTCTACAAACAGTTATAAAAATAATCTTACATGTACCCTCTGGCAATAAACAACTATTTAAGCTTACCCAGACCTGTAGCAAAAACAGTTTTTTGAGGTTTGCTCAAACAAGGGTATAACTAAATTAATAATCACACTATCTTTACTAAACCTAAGATGGCTACGAAGTACAAATAGATGGTAAAATAATACAAATATTGAAATGAAGTACTAAAATATATAGTTAACACATGAAATATTTCTATGGTAATAGAACACAAAATGTTTCAAAGAGAAAATAACAGCTATTTAAATAACCATTGATCCCCAAGATATAGCCAGCTTTGAGCCTTAACTGACATTTTAATGTCACTTAACCTCATGTGTAGTTTGACAAGATATAAAACAAACAATATTTTTTTTTTTGAAAAGTCAAGTATTTGATCAAATAAAATAAAATTGTTCATAAACACAGTATGAATTATTCTGTCCTCCTGCTAACACAGGAATTGTCACTGCTTAAAATGTAATGTCATGATCCGTTATTTCAGAATAGCATGGATAGCTTCCTTTTGCAGTTATAGTCATGTTAAGATGGGAACATCCTCTGATGAAATGCATATAATGGTACAAGAAGTTGCAGGGATCCTTGCCTACAAACTAAGTGGTAACTACTACACATATTTTGTGTCTTGGTTTTCTTGCTAATATTTTAAATCTGCATCCCATTGTTTAACAAATACAGCTTTATCACCATCATGTTTGAGCAACTCAGAAAGGCCAGGCAGGATCTTCCAGTTTTATTTTATTTTATTTAACATTTGTTTACCAGGAAAGTCTGACTTGGAACAAAGCCAATTTTCAGTGGCTGCCCGGGGAGAAATGCTCCAGATGCATGTCTTTGTGACGTGGGAGGAAACTGGAGCACCGAGAGGAAACCCACACGAACTCAGGGAGGACATGCAGACTCCACACAGAAGGCAATCTAGCCAAGATTCGAACCAGAGAACCTCTTGCTTTGAGGCAACAACACTACTGCTGCACCACTGTGTCATCCATTTTACAAACTGTTATATATTAGAATGAGCAATATTTATTTATTTATTTTATTTATTCTACATTTGTTGACCGGAATAGTCCAACTGGATATATGTCCATTTTCAGCGGAGGCCCGGGGAGAAAAGCTCCAAGATAATAATACACCTTGAACATTTAGTAAATGCTAGTTTCAAGCAGATTACATTCATAAACAATACCAGCATTTAGCACATATAGTACTAACTTATTATAAAACACTTTACAAAACATAACATTATTTTCAAAGTTAAATATGCATAACATTACATTCAGGTTTAAGATACATTGAGCAGCAGTTATACAATTGACCCTTCCTGAAATGGTGTGGTAGAAAAAAGTTAAAAGTAGTTGAAGGTAAGGCAATTATGTAATAGTGAGGTCACTAGTCGGGGTTAGTGCAAGGACATAACCAATGAGTTTTGAACTATTTGAGTTTGTTTTTGAATTGAGTTAGTGAGGGTTCTAGGGTAAAGTCAGCTGTGAGTCTGTTCCATGTTTTTCCAACAGAGTTGGCAAACAAAGAGTCCCAGCTGAGTAGTTGGATTTGTATGTTTGAACTAGGAGTCTAGTGGATGATTGCAGTGGCCAGGTGCTGGTGTAGAGGCTGATAATATTTTTTAGTGCAGGGGCCAGGTGCTGGTGTAGAGGCTAATAATATTTTTTAGTGCAGGTGTATATTCTGGTTGGTAAAGGACTTTATATGCCACTATTAGCTGGTTGAACTGCAGTAGACTAGGCAGTTCAAGCCATCCTAGGTGATTTAGGTTGTGACAGTCATGTGTCCGGTAGGTTGTGGCAGTAGCAAATCTGGCAATGTAGTTATAGCAGGATGATAGCTTATTAAGATCTGTTTTGTTTAAGTTGGAGAATAGAGGGGAGGCATAGAGAAGAGTTGATAGTAGATGGGAATGGGAAATTGCAGTTCTAGCAAGTGGGGTAAGGAAAGGTTTGATTCTGTAAAGAGAGAGACATTTTTTATTAATGGTTTTGATAGTTTGACTGATATGCACATCAAACTTCAATCAACTATGACACTTAGTAGTTTAGTTTGGGCTTCTGGAGAGATGATAGTGCCATTGTTAGTGGTCATGTTAAAGGATAGCGGGGGGTCCTGCATGTGGAGGAGAAGAGGAGCAGCGTAGTTTTGTTGGGGTTTAGGATTAGATGTTGATTGGAGAGCCATTTTTCCACTGTATTGAAGGTATTTTGGGTTAATGTGAATAAAGTAGCTGGTGAGGTGTCAGAACAAATCAAGGTGGAGTCATATGCATATTGAATGCAGGTAGCATTTGGGATGAGTGAATGAAGGTCGTTGATAAAGATGGAGAAAAGAAGGGGTCCTAGTATTGAGCCCTGGGGGACTCCTAATGTGATGGGTAGGTAAGATGATAGCTTATCCTGCCATAGGACTGCCTGTTGCCTGCCCTGCGGGTAGGATTGAACCCATTGGAGTGCATGGTTGTTTAAGGAGAAGGCCTTCAAGGTATTTATAACCATTTTGTGGTCAACCATGTCAAAAGCTTTGGATAGATCTAGAAAGAGTGCACAGGATAGTTTGTTATTATTGCAGTTGTGGTTAGTGATGTTAAAGAACGAGAGGAGGGCAGAAGTATTACTATGGTGTGGCTTAAAGCCATGCTGAAAGTTGGACAACAGCTTGTTCTGTGTGAGGTAGTGCATGAGCTGTATGTGTGTGGTAGTGCATGAGCTATATGTGTACACACTTCTCCATAATTTTAGCTAGAGGTATCAAGTTGCAGTGTGTTTACACATCTGTTTTTATCAGGACTTGTTGTTTGTCTTTTCGGCTTTTCCCAGTTAGTGGCCACCACAGCGGAACTCCAGTCCGCTAATGATTGGCAGTAGATTTTTTATGGTGCCGAGTTGCCAGCCCGACACCCAACTTTCAGTGAAAGCACTCCCATTCACGTATGTCTTTTGGAGGCCACTCAACCATGGGGAGGACATGCAGACTCCACACAGAAGGCACTCCTGCCGTGAATCAAACAGGAGTGCCTCTGTGAGGCAACAACGCTACCGCTGTACCACCACATTTATTTCAGGAAGGCCAGTTGATAATTCTTTCCATCTTCAAGGTCTAGAAGCATTACAAGCAATACATAAATATTTGTATATTGTTTCATTAAAAACCTCTGGGCATAATGAATTCACACAGTTTTCTCTCCACCCCCTTGACATCGAACAACTGTATGAGTTTAACCAGCTCTGTAGCAAAAACACTATAATTTCAGGATAAGCTACCTAAGCATAAAAATTTGTCCCAGTCCCATTCAATAATAGTAGTTGATGACCTTTATTAAACCTCCATAAACATAACTTATTAACCAACATTTATTAATTACAACTGAAACATAGTAGTTGATTAATCACAGCATAAACATCCAGATTATGTTAATCAGGACAGCATGACCTCATTCATCCTGACCTAGTAAGCAGCGTCCATAACTCCACTCACTTACTTTACTTATGAAATAGTGTCCCACCACTCACTTCATTTACCATTTATTTAACTACACATCCAGCCCAAATAAGCACAGTCCTTACATCTGCTCACTTATTTATTTGCCAAGCAGTGTCCAACTGCTTACTTTCCTTTTCCAACTCATTGAAATGAACATCCAACACCAGAAGAGGAACAGAAAAGGGCAAGCGTGCCCCTCCTCTCTGCCCTACACAGACGTATGAAATAACCACAATCCCCACTACTCCAAACAGAGGGAGGGAGGGTGGGTAGCAAGTTCACTTCAAAATGTGACTCTTTATCCAGTTACACTTGCATAAACCCCTTAAACCCCTCCCTACCCTTACCTCATTTCCTCCCAGTCAACCCTCATTCCCATTTTAACCCTTACCTCCTCTTTATGCTCTTAACTCCCATTAGAATATATTTAACCCCCCTCCAATGAAGATGTCCCTGGGCAAATTGGTTTATTACCAAACCTCATTTGGCCTGGTCCCCTTCAATAAGCATATCACACCGAATGACATTTGATGAAATTTATTAAACTTCCATAAACATAACTTGTTCACCAACATTTATTAATTACAACTGAAGCACAGTGGTTGATTAATCACAGCATAAACATCCAGATTATGTTAATCAGGACATCGTGACCTCACTTATCCTGACCCAGTAAGCAGCGTCCATATCTCCATTCACTAACTTTACTTATGAACCAACGTCCCACCACTCACTTCATTTACCATTTATTTAATTACACATCCAGCCCAAATAAGCACAGTCCTTACCTCTGCTCACTTATTTATTTGCCAAGCAGTGTCCAACTCCTTACTTTCCTTTTCCAACTCATTGAAATGAACATCCAACACAAGAGGAGGAACAGAAGAGGGCAAGCCTTCCCCTCTTCTCTACCCACCAGCCTGACCAGGCTGTTTTCCCTCTTTCCTACCAAACTTCCAACAACCTACCTGTTCATTAAAAGGTCTTAATCCAAGCATCATTCAGTTTACTCCATCCTCTCTAACCATACTAGATATGTGTCAACACCTCCCAAAACCCTATCACATAATTATCCAAAGTGACCAATTTTCTAAATGGCTGAAATAAAACCCCGATCCCGCCTAATGCAAAAATTGCCAGCCATAACCTCATAATATAGCATAACCTTTGTGTCTTAACTAAACTCTTACTCAACTACCAGTAGTAGCTTCACAATGATTCCCAAGTCATTCTTTGCCAAATGCACCACCAAAACATTAAACCCACAAGAACAATTGCACCATCATGCCTAACTGCAGCCCTGTTTAATTGCCCAGTGTACCTATTAATATTCAAAATGAAACTTCCTTCCCATCAATATTGAAGTAATAAACATGTTCTGACCAACAAACCACCCTCTGAATGACTGATAACCTATATCCATGTCGATACCTACCCAGTGATCCACCAGAATGCTAGGAAGTCTAATGCAGCCTGAAATAAGGCCATGTAACTGACATGCCATCATGCCCATCTGCAACTTACTTTTTCACCCAACAGATCTACAAATAACTAAATGAAAATTATTTTTATAACAGATGAATTGCATAGTTATTCTGGCAGGGTCTATATCAGAACATCGAAGTATTAAAACTTTGAATGTTCTGATATCGAACACTATTCAGCGAACGCTGAGAATAGTGAAGCTACAGAACAGCAAATTCTTTCCTCAGGAAAGAATTCAGTTGGCCGTTTCTGTGGCTTCACTATTCTTAGCGCTGTGGTGGAAAGTTATGGGTTGGATTCAGGTAAGTGTGCGACTGTTTGCACGTTAAGGTTAGGGGGCGGGTTAAGTGAGCTAGGGTTAGGGCGCGGGTTAGGTGAGTGTGTGATAGTTACAGACCTTAGGGTTAGGGTTTGGGTTAAGGTAAGTGGGTAGACAGTAGTGTATGTTTAGTTTAGTGTAGCGTTAGATGTAGGAATTTAAGTGTATGTGTATGGTTGCTGTTAGTTTGATGTGCTTGTGTTGTGTGTATTTGTTTCGGAGCAGTGAATTTTTATCATGGGAAAAAATTTGCTGTTCTGAATGTTCGATATTTTCATGTTTAGATGTTTTGGGGCCGATGAAATAGTGTTATTTTCTTCTTTCGATAACATGATATAAACGCTTCTGCCATCATACCCACTACCCTTATAAAGCAACAAACCTCACATCCAAAAACCACCTTATTAATGACTTCAGTCCCATGAAAGGACCACACAAATCATAGCCCCATGACCCTCCATTTGTGAAACACCACCCCTTCATTCAACTTACTTGACAGTGCTAATACCCCCTAATCTTCACGCTATCAAACCTACCGTAAACCTTCCAGCAAATGCACCTCCGCTCAAGATTTAGAAAATTAAAATAACCTTAACACTCCTACAACTGCAGCAATCACAGGTAAATCCTCCTTACCCAACAGAAATGCCCCACCTTGTTCATGCACCTAAACCAAATAATTCAAGAATTCCTCCAACCAATCTCCGATCCCCTGACAATGTCAAAGTCTTGTATCCCTCCTTCAGTTATCCTACCTTGTTGATGGACCAACCACAAACCAATCCCCCCAACAGTACAGCCCGACCCGATCCTTTTACCACATTGGTAACCAATGCAAATCCCCATGAATAATCCAATGCATCTACCAAAAACTCAGCATCCTTAATCCAACAATTACCTTTGGATTTTCGATTTAAAGCTTTCCTTTCAATGTGTCACCTTCACAACCTATAACAAAACAGACCCTAAACATCTGTTAGGAAAACAAATATGTCCTGCTTAATAGTTACAACTTCAACTTAGCCAACGAAACAGCTAGTTGCTATCCCCAACACTCATAGCTGCAATGTTCCCACAAACCCTACCTACTGTTAAATTGCACATATAACACACCACTTCCATTCAGCCCAAAGAAAAGAGTAGCATTCAAACATAATAACCTACCCGTCCACCATTCCTACCCCACATAACGTCAGAAGCATTACCTTCCTTGTAAGAAACAACTAGTCCTACAAATTGACCCCCACACTCCTTGATTCAATAAAAGTCCTTAAGGAAATCCCATCTATTACCTACATAACAAAATCAGGCTGCTGCAAATAACCACCATGCTTTCCTCATCTATCACCTGTACATCCATATACCTACCCACACACTTTGAGTGTACCAACTACATGCCACCCACAAACATACAACTCAACTCCTTGTAACTAAGCAATACTGGGAAAGAAAAGACTATATCCTACTGCAAACAAGCCTCCATGCTCTACCTGAAGACTTTACCCTAAAGGAAATTAGCAGCCCGTGATTCCCCTCAAATGAAAAGGACTAAACACAACCTTGTTCATTAGGACAGTATCCCATCTGAGTATAGGCCCCAGACCCCCCATAAGTAAACCATAACACCTGCTTCACTGATCTCCTGACATATGTCATCCTTACTAGTCCCCGCATTATTCACATGCCTCATCCACTCATGGCAAATGAGGAAGTAAAACTGTATCACTATCTGGGATCATAATCCTTGCAGCTCCATCAGTCAAACCACTATATAGCAACATCCATCACCTGATGAGACCACCTCCTTCAAACACTCAGCTGCTATGACCTCTGTGCAGAACCATCTGTGACCACATTGTGTAACACTCCAACTGGTGAAAAAAATCCATCATAGCACCACCACCATCTGCAAAGAAAAACGAGATGTAAATCATTTGAAATAGAGACACTTTCTGACACACCCTAGTCCCCCTCTAAATGCCCTCAATAAATCCACCTTCCCTTGCCAAATCCAAGGCCTTATTACTACTTGGGGGGAATATTAGGCAAGTCCTTGTGTATACACCAACTGCTGTAGAGAGATACATGTGCAAGTAGTGTGTGCTCATATTGTCTGTTTACTTCCACACTGTGAGGTCAGGCCATAACTGTGCTAGTGAATTCCAAAATGACATGAAATAATGGCCAGCATTTTTCTATGTCCCCAACTCTTGGCCAGCTTCACATTAACAACTCAACCCACTGAACTCACTCTCCCAGGCAGTCAAACTGATAACCTGCAAAACACCCTCTCAAAACCCCTTACTAATTTAGCCAGTGGCTTCTGAGCACGGAGAAATAAATTTCATATGTAATCCTACCTGCCCCCTCCCATCCATTGCTAATAGCGCTATGACCAAATGTGATTAGTAGCCAACACTCATGGGCACCACAAAGCCTGCAAAAATGCTTGTACAAAGCAATGCAACCCCAAAGTTGTTAAGCTCAACATCTAGCCATAGAGAGAAAATCCAAATACTTAGAAATATAACTTCCAACTTATAAACGCAAAAGTATGGGCACAGCCAACTGCTTCCACAAATTTAAAGTTGACATAGCACTAGCATGAATCTCCCAAAGAGTGCAAAATTCAGAACAAAAATGTCTGCCATTTTCCCACTCCATTCATAAAGCTTACCACCAGCTGGCCATAAAACTGCCAATAACACCAAAACTACAGTGCAGACTGAAAGTGCAGTACTTACATTAGCTCCACCTCTGCCATACTGCCTGTAATCTAGGCACAAGTGCTATGTTTTAGATCATAAATGTTCCAAATTAGAGACTTTATATTTTATTGATTTAACTTTCATTTTAACCTGGATTGGAAAGGCACTTCCTCATGAGGAGATATACCATCATTTTATTTTCTCGCGTTAGTATGAATCTGAAATGCATGCTTTTTTTTTCTTCCTTTTCTCTTCCCTTTTATTTAATACCTCAGTCAAAAAAAAAACATTTTTAAAGACCAAATTAAGAGGTAAAACCAGGGCATTCTGTAAACCCCCCCCCCCCAAATCTGTACAGTTGAGTGGAATATACCACCAACGATCATCATAAATGGGAAAATAAACTATGGTATAAACATTTAGGTACAAGTTTGAGATGACTGAAGCATGTGAACCCCCCCCCCAAGTGGATGACTATGAAACTTACATGTGCTATTTGTCATTATCTTGAATATGCTAAAGGCAAAAGACGATTAGCTAATGACTGGTGCAAAAACATCCATCCAACTATCCCATTTAGGATGGTCATCACTGTAACAGGCATGCACAAGGGGGGGGGGGCAGAGAAGCAACCCAAAGCCCACGAAAAACATTACCTGGCTCAGCTACCAAAACCCCAATACAGAAAACCGCAGAATCCCAGCACCACTACATCTCACGAAGGAACCAATACCCAAAATAAAACAGCATAGCAGACACTACAAACTGACACCAAAGATTAAAAAAAAATAAATAAAATAAGAATCAAGTTGGACAACCACTCCAACTTTGCCACACCAGGCCTCCCACCTGGGGGCAATCACCGCAACAGAAAGTGTGACAGAACTCCCATCCACTGTAGCATCAAATTCCATTATAAAATGCCACACACACGGACATCTTCAAAAGTTGCCAACAACCAGACCCCCACCACTAGAATGCAGACAAGCAGGTGCAACAGCAGTGGCCTTCCACACAACATGACAATCTCTGCCAAGTAAAAGGACCCCATCCCATGAAGCTTGGCTGACCCAGCCCACATCTTCTATTTGCTACCCACAGACAACAAGCCAGCATGATGAGTGGCCCCCACTGCAACTGCACCTGAGAAGCAAACAACCATTCCCAGGAGGAGGTAAAATGTGTCATCCCCATGACATGTGTAACTGCTGCTCCATGCTTTGCAGCACTAATGTATTTACCCCCCCCCAAACCTGTCTCTCTTACCAGGAATGATAATCGCATTACCGGTTCTACCATTTCAGCAATGCTGTCATTATTTATTCCTATTATTTGATTCTCAACAATCTCTGGTTTAAGAGGACAGGACTAAATATACATCATTTCTAAGACCAGGGAAGCAATAGCATGTATACTACCATCTACAGATGCAACCCCCAAAAGCACCAGACTTTAATAAAGATGATAACATGCCCAGGGTACACAAGGCTAAGCCAAACTGCTACCTGCTATGCTACTGCAGCTACTGGTTTCTAAGGGGAGAGCAGAGCAAAAACAATAATTAACCCAGGCCCTACCTTAATCCTCCCCCATGGCCGATATCACTATCCATACATGTGCAACCAACAACTGTTCCTTGTGGGGAACTCTCAACCAGCAAAACAGGCTGACACCCTCTTTAAGAGAGCAAAGCAGCAGCAAAACTCCTTCATTCACCACTACAGCACCACCACATAATAATGAAAAACCAAGAGGCAAGCGATGCCACACAACTGCACCAAAACAACCACATGAGACCCCCGTTCAGCTGCATCTCAGACTAGAATGAGAATTACAGTGTGGAAAGTACAGGTCTCTACATCCACGCAACAAAACAACCAACAAGATGATGAAGAAGAACTCCTCTAAAGCCCCGTAACAGAAAACCTCCAAGCTCAAGATGGCAACTCCAACAAATCACACTCAACAATAAAAAAATAAAGGGGGAGTGATAGCTATTAACCTAAGTATACTCAATCAGCCATGCTGCACAAATTAAGCAGATACCTCCCAAATTGTGCTACCTACAGAAGTCCCACACAGCTGGTGACCATCACAGGTGAGCACCTCGTTGCTCGCATAAGCCTCCTCCACCCTCGGGAACCATGCCAGCACAAGTAAATCTTCCACACCCCCACCACTACCAACAAGAGGAGGGCACCTCCCGATGACAAAGAACCAAGGCAGCAGCTATAGACTGATGGCTAGATAATGCATAAGCTAAAAGCTAGTGAATAGTTTTCTGCTAAATCCGACAACTAAGCACACCAGGAAATAAAAACACCACTTTAGCACAAAAACTACTGACCATCAAGACGTTTGTCATAACACATTAGAGTGAAATAATCTACATGTGGAAGACATCAGTTAAGCCGACACCCTAACAAGAAATAGCACATTTAATGATTCATGCGAATTCAACCAAAGCAGAAAACCTACAGAGCTGAAGCTTCTTCTATTTACAAAGAAATCAGATTCCAATAATACAGAGATGACACAGTTCAATGAGGTGCTTCCAAAAAATTAATTCTGTCCAGCTGAAAGTGCTTCTGGTACCACACTGTTCTGCCCTGTGAAGTATGTATAATCCTCACTGATATAAGTTTGTCCCAAATCTAAAGCCACCATCACCACAAACGAGAAGAAGCCCGACCACACAGAAACTCCGGGTGAGGGGTGCAAGAAAACCAACATCAAGTCTTGAAGAAATGAGGGGAATTCAACCTGGCCATGAGACAAACCATCCAAACTTCCATAAAGCCACAACAAAGTACACAAGAAAGCCCACGAGCAACACATCCATGCAGTCAAACAAGTTCCAAACCCCCATCCCCCAGTCAACATAGCAAAACTAAGCATGAAAAAAAAGCATAAAAAAAAAACTTTTTACGCAACTTACCGTACTTACCAAAACCAATCTGAGGCCTACCTGCCCCAACAACCACCCACTGTTCATCAGGGATGTAATCCTTGCAGTAGCAAGTTCACGCCAAAATGTGACTCCTTATCCAGTTACACTTGCATAAACCCCTTACCCTTACTTCATTTTCTCCCAGTCAACTCTCATTCCCATTTTATAACCCTTACCTCCCCTTTACCCTATTAACTCCCAATAATATATATTTAACACCCCCCCCCACTGAAGATCTCCCTGGACAAATCGATTTATTACCAAACCTCATTTATTCTTAATCACATTATTCAAAATTCACCTAGGATTAGTACTAATGCACATAGGTAATTAACAGAGATGGATTTCCTAAGTATTTTTGATAAAAAAAAACTTGAGATTTATTTTTAAAATATCCTTTATCCAATTAGGATATTGACTATCTTGTTAAATTAGAATATATCTACAAACATTACAAATAAACGTGTATAAATCACACACACACACACACACACACACAGTATAATATCATAATAGCTTTTAATGATGTAAGATATTTCAGACTTCCAGAAATACTAGGCAAAGCACAGAGAAAGTTAGAAGTACAAAGGGCACAGTTCAAGCTTTTGTATGCATTTCACACTTTAATAAATGTTAACGCACACAGACACTGTGCTTTCTTAATAGGCTGTCTGTAGCAAAGCCACTCATAAAGACCAGGGTCATGCAGAGGTTCTGCCTGTAAGGGGGCATTTATTTGGTATTGTTATATGCAGAGGCATGACTGATGTGCCAGAGCATATTGTGTGCTTCTCTCAGATGCTTACAGGCACAAGGGGAAATGTTAGGGCATACATCAAAAATCGAATGCTCTGCTTTCTAGATAACAGCTACAATTCCCATTACATTTGACCTCTCACCACAGAGCAAATTGGACATAGGGCTCTTGCCCTTGCAACTGAACAGGCGTATTACTGGACTGAGGGACTGTGAATAAATAAATAAACAAACAAACAAACAAACAAAAATGTAGGTATTACTAATTTTTTAAATATCAAATCCAAACAGAAAAAAGTCACATCTTGCTGATGTGTATAAATCGGTCAACTAAATAACCAAAACAAGGAGAAGAGATATGGACCACAGCAGACTTTAAAATCAAACATTTTTATTTATATTGTACAAAAAATCATCATAATGAACTGTTGTCAAAACTCTCAACATATTTATCAGGTGTGAAATTGCATCCTAATTTTCAACAGATGTTATTTGCATATGCAAATACTGTATCGATAAGCAGCTCTTTGTTTCAAACTAGGACAGCCTTAATTGCTAAAACAACTCTATAATTTCTATTTTATTGTCATCACAAATGATTCCTAAGACATCTTGTTTAGACCTATACAAATTAAAAACATTTTGAAATTTTCTAAATTTCTGACAACAGAGTGCCTGAACATTGTACTTCCCTTGTTTTTTGTCTTAACTGTATAAAGGTTTTCATAAACCCTCTGTCTGTACCTCCTTGTCTGTGTGCTGATATGAAGTAAGGTTCATATCGTGCTAAATAGACAACATGCATGCTATTATTATTTTGGCTCTGCTGTGAAATGTAGAGTTTCACAATCCTGACCATTGGAAACTGGAAAAACTAATGCTCAAAACACATTAGGATGAAGAATTTAAATTTTAATGTTCAAGTTTTTTTTTTATATTTTTTTTGCAGGAGGCAAAGGAGGCAAGTTCACCCCCCCCCCAAATCCCCAATGTCAAGAATAAGCTCACCCCTCCAACTGAACTAATATATATATATCTACTCCATAGCTGCATCAATTGAAAGGAGGGAGAAATATCCCAAAAATGTGTCTCAGAGGATTCCTATGCTCTAGAACAGGCTGTCCGTCCATGGAAAGCAGAGTCCATCCGTAACCTTGACAAATGGATGGGATATCAGGAATTTACCCCAGGTCTAGCCTCCAGGTCTCTGATATACAGAGGCAGGCATTACTGACCAAAGTAACATACACCCCCTCCACATAACCTCTGGAAACCTCCTAACTAACATACCCTTTCCTAATAAATGCCTATGATACATAGGAACACAATTGTGTTGGAATGCATAGCTGGGCTTATAAAGGCCCTGTAGGTCATTAGCCTAGTATATAACTATGAACCTAAAAGAAGTGAATCCCTGCCAGCATGCATTTAGAAATCACAATGTCAATAACTTTTTTTGGAAAATAGTGATCACACTTATGTTCCTCATTTTGTGTGTGTGTGTGTGTGTGTGTGTTTTCTCCTTCAGGCTTCTGAGGCTTGAGGAATTTCACCTGTAGCGGAATCTATAATTATGATGCCAACTTGCACCAGCAGAGCTTTTATAGTCCTCAGCTATAATACAAGGACTAGTTCTCTTGCATCTGAAGTAGTTAATGTTCTTTAAAGGAAAATCGCCATTATATTTGTCTGATTCTAAACACTCCAATTTTGTTTTTATATTCTCTTTTTAGATTGGTGTTAAATGTTTTTCAAATTCAGGTTCATGCCCATTAATTCCTAATAAATAAGGCATCCAAAAAATCCAGTTATCAGAAATTATTATTATTATTATTATTATTATTATTATTAGTATTATTATTTTGATAGAGTAAGAGTCGACTAGAAAGTCTACAGTTAACGTACTGGTGTAACCTGTTTGCTTGAAATAATGAATTCTTTTTTGATTTGACAAAATAATAAAAGGAGCAGAAATTGAGTTTCTTTTAATTAATACTTCATCAAATACCTTGTAAATGGTGCTCATATTATCATCAACTGTCTAAAACCTCATTTTTTAAATACAGTTTTGTTGTTGGAAATCATAATCATATGAAATCAGCCTTGGAATGCTACATATTTCCTGTAGCTCAGACTTGATTATACTGCACAGAAAATCAATTTTTGTATGTCACACAACAAAGTGATTAAAAACATGAATTCAAAACAAACATTTAATTATTGACTTTTGTTTTCTAAAAAAATCTAATTGGATAATTTTGTCTGTATTCAGTGAAGGCCTGGAGAGAAAAGCTCAACAGATAAAAGAACAGAAGATACATAAACATAGGTGAAATCTAGCATCATATTACAATATGCTGTAAATACACAGATTAATACAAATGTTATTACACATATGACATGTAAAGTAACACACATATACCATCGTTAACACAAGATAAATACAATAGCATGTAGCATTGAAGCATGTTGATGTGTTATAAGTGAGAGAGTTTATATATAAGGTTTACTATGGCAATGTCGAAGCGGACTTGGTCAAATTATGGTATCATAGACCCACGTCTGCGCAAGAGACAATGTTGAATTCTGACATTGTCAAAATACATCTCAAATTTGATCTCAGAACAAGCTCTAACATGGGTCAAGATAGGGGCGAGATTTGTACTTCCACAATGTCAGGTTCGACATTGTCACTGATCGCCCTCAGGACTTCATTGAAGTATATATTCATACCAATAGTGAAAAGCTCAAAGTTATGAGAGAAAATATTAAAAGCCAAACAATTGGAGTTTCATTTTTTTAAATATTTTGGTAATGATGAAGTACATGAAACATGATAATACTAAATATTATGTATGTATGTGAGTGTCTTTAGCTGCCTATTTCTATATCTGTCACTTGGTTTATCTGTTTGTCTGTCCATTAATTCATCCATCCATCCATCAATTAATTTCCTCTGCTCTTGACTGATATGGTCAATCATAAGCAACTGCTTCACACCTGGAAACCCTCATACCCCACATCCCAACCATAAAACTGTTTAAAAGCCTAATCTCTCAGGCAAACAAACAATCCAATGGCAAAACAAGCTATCCGTCCTACTTCCCAACACCATAGGCGGTGACCTGTTCCTCTCTATACTGGGTCCTCTTCTTTTCTTCAGTTTCATTAATGAACTTCCTGCTCGATCATCCCCAATTCTACCAATATGCAGATAATTTCTGGCCTCTCCCTGATCTGTTGACGTCTCCCTCCGAAACTTTCAACAAATCACAAACTGCTTTAACGCTAGTGGAAAATGGTCAAAAAAAAACTAATCCAACTAATTAATCCCCAAACTAAAACCAAACACTCCTTTGCAACTACTCCCTCTGACCTCATTTAGGTAAGAATGCGACCTGACCGGATAACATGTTCATGTGGAATCTATAAATGGTACCTCTAAATCCCCTCTCCCTCATATATAATAAAGAACTGTAATAAGGAAATACAATTTAAAACCAAACATTAAATAAACAAACCATTTGGACCGTGAACAAGAATCAAAATATCTAAGACTAAAAACTAAAAAAAAAATACTTGCTCAACTTCATAAACCAACCACCCCTCCTCACCACACCTCCTTTCCACCTCCCTTTCTTACTCTCCTCACTCTCACCAATGACCATCCTCAACCAACTAATATATAGCTATATAAAATCATAGCTAGATTATAAACAACTAACCCCTGCTACGTACTCACCACTGCCTCAACCTAAAAAACTT
This sequence comes from Protopterus annectens, assembly GCF_019279795.1. Lineage (NCBI taxonomy): Eukaryota > Metazoa > Chordata > Ceratodontiformes > Protopteridae > Protopterus > Protopterus annectens. The sequence goes on from NC_056742.1 coordinate 225,170,741, forward strand.
CTAGGATGGCTCGAAAACAACAACCTCCCTCAAACAAATAATCAACCAACCGGACAGAACCTGACCCTCCAAGCAATATCAACCCCTTGAGCAATATCCTTACCCCTAAGTAACCTAAAATCACTACTCTAACCAATAGTGTTCAAGTTCTAACCATTAAATCTAATTCTAACCATTATCATGCCTAATAGCCTTAATCAATTCAAAACTCACCTCAAAATATTTCTTAAGTCTGAATGGTTATGCCCATGTCCTAAAAACAGACTAGCAGCTGCTGTATTTACCTACATCATCAGAAGATACTCTTCCCTGTGACTTCAATTGGTCGCCAACCTAGTATTTATCTGTATAATATTACTGATTGTTACTTTATAAATATGTTATTCTAAATGTTCACTTGTGTTTTTTTTTTCATGCCAACCTCAAATGTATTCTGTATTGTCTTATCTGTGGAGTTTTTCTCCCGGGCCTCTACTGCAGCTAGACTAGCCCGGTCAACAAATGTAAAATAAAATAAAATAAAATAAATAAATAAATAAATGCTGTCTAGCTGGATTTTGATATAGTTTCAGTGTATAAGTGCTGAGAAAATCTCAGTATCAGGTAACTGAAAATAAACTACATAGGCAGCTAAGCTATAGTAACAGGGCTGTCAGCTATATAAACACTACATTTGTTATTTTTACTTAAAGGGATCACAAAGACTAACATTGATTGGTTCATTTGTGTAGCGAGAACATAGAGTTGAAAATAAATATTTCAGGACTGGCAAGGTGGACATTAAAGGCTGTATTCATAGTTGCTTGCACAAATGCAAGAGGAGTATTCTTGATGCTGCTGAATGAGCATATCAAATGAGTGATTCATAGAGGCCATTTACAATAATGCACAAGGCCTAGAAAATAAAGGAATGAAAATAAGAAATGTTGTAAAGCATTGCATGCTAATGGGGTGGTTTTGCAATTCAAAATCTGATATCCTCTGCAGTAAGCACATCCATTGCTAAATGTGGTGCCTTGCCTCTGCTATTGGAATTGCACTCCATGAACTTGTTCATCCAAGTATGCACAAGCACTTCCTGGACACACAAATTAATTATTTCCCCCAGCAATCCTTTCAATAGTTTCGACAAGCACTAAAATGACACAATAAATTATTTTGCCAGTGATCACATCAGCAGTCTGACCATATATGCACAAGCAGTTCCCTGGCACATACATTGATTATTTCCTCCAGTGATCCCTTCAGTAACATTTCTTAGTATACCAAAATGAAGCATTCAACCAAGCGACCCTTTCAACAAAATGAAGCATTCACCCATATGAACCCTTCAGTGATAAGTACAGGTATGCACAAGCACCAAAATGAAGCATTTACCCATGTGAACCCTTTAGTGTTATACCCTGGTATGCACAAGCACTAAAATAAAACATTTCACCTAAGCAGCCCTTTCAGTAATATGTTCAGGTATACACAAACACTAAAATTAAACATTTTACTCAAGCAACCCCTTCAGTAACATGGCCCAGTATGTACAAGCACCAATGAAGCATTTCTCCAAGCAATCCCTTCAGTAAAATGTCCAGGTATGCAGAAGCACAAACTCAGCTCCCCTCACATCTCCATATTCTCAATGAAACCTGCTGCTTTCTGGGCAATTTACAGTCATAGATTCATAGGTTCATACTAGGCTATCTGTCCTAGGGCATTTATAAGCCTAGCCAGAGTGTGTTTGGCTTTCGCCACCCGTTGGAATGAGTATACTGTGCCTATTTTAAGGTTTAGTTTACTGTACCTCTGTCTAGCAGTGACACAGAAGTGACCCCCGGGGTAAACCTATGATATCCCATCCACTCATCAAGATTTCTCTTGAAGAGAGTCAGTGAGGGGCTCTGCCTAACATGGACTAGGATTTTATTCCAGAGTGAAGGGAGCCTCTGGGTTATGAATCTGTCCCTCCAGCATGTCCTATTTATTTCTGGGCCGAGGTTCAAATCTCTCACTCGCGTAGCTCTGGTGGATTTGGATTTTCTGAGGTGGAACATGTCCATTAATTCCAGGTTGGACATGGCCTTCTACATCAGGCATAGATCGCCTCTGAGTAGGCGGTATGCTACTGAGTAGAGCTGGAGTTTCTTTAGCAGGGCAGGATATGACATATGTTTGAGTCCCTTGATCCTCTTGGTGAGGTACTTTTGGGGTCTTTCCAATTTCTGCAGGTGTCGGGTAAGGTACATCCCAAATGGGGCATTGTACTCAATTATGGGCCTGATGAGGGAAGAGTAAAGGGGCACAATGACCTCTCCCGATCTAGATGTGAATCCCTTCATGATAAGGTGGGCAATATAGAAGGTCTTTCTAACCACTTTGGCAATGTGAGTGTCGAACGAGAGGTTACTGTCAACTTGGGTCCCTAGGTCCCTAATTACTTCTTCCATACTTAATGGATTACCACCTATGTGGTAATTTGTGGGCACTTTGTTTTTCCCAAAGGGTATGACTATACACTTTTTGGCGTTGAGTTTAAGGCCATGGCTCTGGCACCAGTTTTCCGTTTCTATGAGACCCTTCTGAAGGATGCTTGTGTCTGCTGGAGAATCAATTATGGTGCCCAGTTTGCAGTCATCTGCGAACCTGCTCAGCCACAATCCTCCCACGTTAGCCTGTACCTCAGAAAAATAAATACCAAACAAGAGAGGTCCCAGGACAAAGCCCTGTGGGATGCCACTAGTGACTGGTTTAGAGTTTGACATGGCTCCAGCAATTCTGACCTTGTGGGTTCTGTCCTTGAGCCAGTTTGCAACCCATCTTATGACATAGGGGTTTATATTTACGCTGGAGAGCTTGTCTATGATGCCCGAGTGGGGTATTGTGTCGAAGGCTTTAGCAAGGTCAAGGTAGGCTGTATGAACTACCTTACCCTCATCAATGGCCTTGATGACTATTTCAAAGAAGTTGACCAGGTTCAAGAGGCAGGATTTGCCCTTAACAAAGCCGAATTGGGTAGGATCCAATGCCTGTAGGTCCCCAATGTCTTTGTTTATGAGTTCCATAATGATCCTCTCCATAGCTTTGCAGACCAGGCTCATCAAGCTTATGGGGCGGTAGTTTCCAGGGTCCATAGAAGCACCTCCTTTGTGGAGTGGGACCACTGTTGCTGTACACCATTCATTGGGTACATATCCTGTAGTAAGGCTGAGATTAAACAGCAGCCATATGTGTGGGTTTAGCTCTTCTTGGAGTTCATGTAGCACGCAACCCGGGACACCATCTGGTCCCATTGATGCAGTGTTTTTAGCTTTGGAGAGGGCGGCTCTCATCTGGGCATCTGAGATGTCATGGAGGCAACACTCTTCTGGGATAGATATTTGTCCTTTTGGGGGGGAGGGGGGGGATTTGCACTGAACCTGTCTGCTAGTATGTTGGCAATGTCTGTGGGTTCAGTGTATTTTTTGTCATTTTGGACTAACTCTGAGCATATCTGGGAGTTTCCACCAAGGTTTCTAACATAACTAAAGAAAGCCTTGTGATTATCTTTAGTGTCTTGTGCAATTTTTCTCTCAAAGTTGGCCTTGGATGATTTTATGAGTGTTCGTAGTTTTTTGCTAGTACTGATCAGAGATGCCTTCCCTTTTAGCGATTTTAATATATCATGTAGTAGCTTCCTCCTTCTGTTGTATAGCTTATTAATGGCTGGGGTCCACCAGACACGTCGCCTGCCTTTGGGGGAATGGGTCTTGGTTTTATTTGGGAATGCATGATCCATGCATTCCTGTAGGTGTCCATAGAATGCGTTTATAAAGGATTCAGCAGAGTGGGCTATGGTTTCCACTCGGCCAGGGGCTTTGAAGGATTCCACTTTGGTCTTAAGAATTGTGAAGTCAGCTTTTGAGAAGTTCTTCACTGTGGTCTTCTGTGCTGGGGGTGGGGGCGGGATGTAGATTTCCCGGGAGATTAATTTATGTTCCGATCTTACCAATGAGGAGTATACTTCTGGTATGGAACATCGTGTCCCCATGTTTGTGATGATCAGGTCTAATATGTTTTCCCCTCTTGTGGGAGAGGTGACTAGTTGTTCCATAGAATTTGAGATTATGAATTCTAGGAACCTTTGGGCTAGGGTGTCGGGGCTTGAGTAAAGCTCCCAGTCTATGTTTGGGTAGTTGAAGTCCCCCAATATGATGGTGTTTGGAGAGACCTTCATATTCTCCAGTGTCTTTAGGAAGGCCGAGTGGGGTTCCTGAGTTTGAGAAGGTGGTCTGTAGCATGCTACAAACTGGAGGGCAGTTTTGCCTACTGTTAGTTGCACATGGATCGTCTCCGATGCTTCATGCATTGCCACTAACCTGGAGGTGTGGGTATCCTTGATGAATATGGATACTCCCCCCTCCTTTTGTGGTTCGGTCCAAGTTCTGGAGCCGAAAAGCATGATATGAGGTATAACCTGGTAGTGCCGGGGTGCTCTCGGGAGCCTTCAACCAGGTTTCTGTCACTGCACAGACATTGATGTTCTCCATATTGAGGAGGGCTTCGAGAGCATGCATCTTGAGGTTTAGACTTCTGGCGTTGAGCAGCATTACCCTTAGCTTCTTTCTACTTGTGTTTTTTAGGGAGGTGGGTTTGTCTTTTGAGCCTTGCCTAAAAAAGGCACTATGGGGGTGGCAAGAGCCTTTGCCAATATCTGAAACCCAGGGGTGACAGGTGCAAGCCGTCCCTTGCGAAGCAGCGTGGCTTGTCGAGCATGTCATCCCAAGCAGACAGACATTGGATCCCCTTAGAATGACACCAATACTTAAGCCAATTGTTAAAGTTGATCATTTTGTCTTTGTACTGTGGCATCATTCTTGGTGAGGGTAGGATGCTGCTTAAGGTCAGGGTCATACCGGCCTGGGCTACATAATCAGAGAGCTCCTCTATGTCTCTTTTCATGTAGTCCAGGGAGGTACATCTTAGGTCATTCACACCAGCATGAACAATGACTGAGTCATATTTGTACCTGCTTTGGAGTGACCTGAGTGCTTGTGTTATGTGGTGGATTCTAGCGCCCGACAGGCAGCTTACTGTGACCTTTTCCTTGTTCAGCCTGGTGAGCGGGACATCAGTGTGTCTGACTATAGAGTCACCTATTACAAGTGTATCAGGTATGTTGTTTAGCCTTAAGGGCTGTGACTGTTTGGCACACTGACTTTGTGAACTATGTGTTGCATGTGTTTTGTTTTGAGGTAGTGGTTGCTTGGATGTCTGCTTTGGAGGTCTCTGTTGCTTTGGCAGATTTTTATTAAGAGCCTCAGTATGTTTTGTGTGTTTATGTGTTTGGTTTGCAGTTGTGGTAGGTCTATGTGAGACTGGATTTGTGGTGTGTGTGGTTACCTTCTCCTCCTGACTGGTTATGCCAGTACTGAGTCGAGAGAGCTCAGCCTCCAGTTTGGCTATATGGTTGCATCTCTCACATATATTTGTATTTGTTGGGAGGAGGAGAGGGTTGTCTGTGTACATGAGGCAGCTGTAACATTGCTTCAAGATTCCCAGATTCACCAGCTGAACTGGAGAGGAAGCCAGCAACTGACCATTCGACATACCAGAATAGTATAAAGAACTGCTATGTAACTAAATCAGAAAGGACCTACAGGCGATAGGTTACTCAAGGGGATTTTAGGAGGATGTAGTGCTTTTTTAGTTAAAAAGTGCTTAACGTATAAAAAAAAATGCTTATAGGAGCAAGTGCAGGGTTTTTGTATGCAAATAAGTTCATTATAGATTCATGCCTATGAATTGCATTCACGTGCATATGTGTTATCCCCCTTAACAAAATAGTAGCTTTCCTTTATCTCTCATGTGTTAATCATGTTATGCATTTCCAGTAGGGGGCATGTACACAAAACAGTCCTCTTCATTTCCTAGTCATCCTGACAGTCCATGAATTGCATAACCACATAGCACCACTTTTCATAGCTCACCACTATGAATATGAGCAGTCTGGGACTATGAATACCACCTTACGCATTCTTAAAAGGTCCATGCCAGACTTCAAGAAAATTTAACTTAAAGTTTCCTTAACAGAAGTTCAGTAAAAATATTAAACTTTCAGTATAAGTCATTACCATCTTCAGTTCAGTGCTTATACATTTAGTCTGGACTCAGTACTCACAGCCTAAAGCAGTACACTGAAATGTGTGCCACGAATGTCCATTGTTTCTCAGATCATCATTCAGGTAGGAGAATCATACTACAAGATTGACCAAATTCTGTTGCCCGTTGATTATTTTGATAACTGGTCACTGATGCTCCATATCGTAGTTTACCTAGCAGTACTTAAATCCCAGTATTTAAAGAGGAATCACTCAATGGCTTTTAAAATGTATGGAAGTAGAATCAGATCGCAGATATGCAAAGGCATTTTATTCTTTTATGGCTGGGACTAAATATAAAGTTTCAGTGGTGAGCTCAAATTTCAAATTTTATGACATCTCTAAAACAGAAGCAGTTCAGGAGAGCACGTCAAAATTTGAGCATTGTCTGTACCAAAAGAAATCAGAAAACAAGAAATTCATTAATAGTAAAATAGAATGTTATGAAAAATAAGTTGCTAACAGGATTGCAAAAAGATGAATTTGTCAATGGCTTTCTGAGTGTGATATCTAATAAGTGGGAGATAGATGTGCAAATATAAAACATTGGACTGTTTAGGAAGACAAAAAGAAGTAGCCTTTCAAGCAAAAGGCTGAAAATGAAGGAAACATGTTTTCTTTGTGAGAGAATATGGCCAAAAGTGTAAAAAAATCAAGAAAGCTTGCAATATGTATTGAGGTACAGCTATAGGTTCATGGATAAGGTGTATGAAGAGTTGTATGAAAGGGTGGACACTAAGGAGGGAGAAAATGACCTGTACTGATTGGCTAGACAGAGGGACTTAGCTAATAAAGATGTGCAGCAGGTAAGGGTGATAAAGAATGATAAAGGATAATGAGGGAAACGTACTCACAAGTGAGGAGAGTGTGTTGGGCAGATGGAAAGAGTACTCTGAGGGGCTGATGAATGAAGAGAATGAGAGGGAGAGAAGGTTGGATGATGTGCGGATAGTGAATCATGAAGTGCAGTGGATTAGCAAGGAGGAAGTAAGGATAGCTATGAAGAGGATGAATGGAAAGGCTGTTGGTCCAGATGACATACCTGTGGAAGCATGGAGGTGTTTAGGTGAAATGGCAGTGGAGTTTTTAACTAGATCATTTAATGAAATCTTGGAAAGTGACAGGATGCCTGAGGAATGGAGAAAAAGTGTTTTGATACCGATTTTTAAGAATAAGGGTGATGTGCAGAGCTGTAGTGACTACAGAGGGATTAAAATGATCAGTCACAGCATGAAGTTGTGGGAAAGAGTAGTGGAAGCTAGGTTAAGAAGGGCGTTGATGATTAGTGATCAGCAGCATGGTTTCATGCCAGGAAAGAGCACTACAGATGTGATGTTTGCTCTGAGAGTGTTGATGGAGAAATACAGAGAAGGTCAGAAGGAGTTGCATTGTGTCTTTGTGGAGTTAGAGAAAGCATATGACAGGGTGTCTAGAGAGGAGTTGTGGTATTGTATGAGGAAGTCGGGATTGTCAGAGAAGTATGTAAGAGTGGTACAGGATATGTACAAGGGTAGTGCGACAGCGGTCAGGTCTGCAGTGGGAGTGACGGATGAGTTTAAGGTGGAGGTGAGATTACATCAAGGATCAGCTCTGAGCCCTTTTTTATTTACAATGGTGATGGACAGGTTGACAGATGAGGTCAGATAGGAGTCCCTGTGGACTATGATGTTTGCAGATGACATTGTGATCTGTAGTGAGAATTTGGAACAGGTGGAGGAGACCCTGTAGAGGTGGGGATATGCTCTAGAGAGAAGAGGAATGAAAGTCAGCAAGACTAAGACAGAATATATGTGTGTGAATGAGAGGGAGGATAGAGGAATGGTGAGGATGCAGGGAGTAGATGTGGTGAAGGTGGATGAGTTTAAATACTTGGGCTCAACAGTTCAGAGTAATGATGAGTGTGGAAGAGAGGTGAAGAAGAGAGTACAGGCAGGATGGAGTGGATGGAGAGAGTGCCAGGAGTGATTTCTGACAGACGTGTACCAGTAAGAGTGAAAGGGAAGGTCTACAAGAGGGTAGTGAGACCAGCTATGTTATATGGGTTGGAGACAGTAGCCTTGACAAAAATGCAGGAGTCAGAGCTTGACGTGGCAGAGTTAAAGATGTTAAGATTTGCACTGGGTGTGACGAGGGTGGACAGGATTAGGAATATTAGAGGGTCAGCCCAGGTTGGAAGGCTTGGAGAGAAAGCTAGAGAGGCAAGATTATGTTGGTCTGGACATGTGCTGAGGAGGGATGCAGAGTATATTGGGAAAAAGATGCTAATAGGAAAAGAGGAAGGCCTAAGATAAGGTTTATGGATGTGGTGAGAGAGGACATGCAGGTGGCTGGTGTAACAGAGCAAGATGCAGAGGACTGGAAGAAATGGAAACAGATGATCTGCTGTGGCAAGCCCTAACAGGAGCAGACGAAAGAAGAAAGAAGGTTCATAGGTGTGTACTAGGCTAATGGCCCTGGAGCATTTAAAAACCTAGCCCATAGGATTACCCTGGCATCATGCCACTTGACCTTAGCTCATAGTGCCTCTGTCGAGTAGAGCCAGTGCAGTGATCCCCGGGGTGAATTTTCTATTTCCCATCCACTCATCAAGATTCCTCTTGAAGAGGGCCAGTGAGGTGCTCTGCTTGACATGTATGGGTAGTCTATTCCATAGCATGGGCAGTCTCTGGGTTATGAACCTGTCCCTCCAGCATGTTCCTTTGGTTGTAATAATGAGGTTGAGGTCTCTGGAGTGTGTGGTGCAGAGGGATTGGGATTTCTTTAGATGTAGCATTTCTAACAGAGCTGGGTCAGACATGGCTTTGTAAGTCAAGCAGAGGTCACCTCTAAGTAGGTGATATGAAACAAAGAATAGTTGGAGTTTTTTGAGTCTGTCCATATAGGACAAATGTTTAAAGCCTAGGATCCTCTTTTTGAGGTACTCTTGTGGCCTCTCCAGTTGTGGCAGGTGTCTAGTGTGGTACATGCCAAGTGGGGCATTGTACTCAATGACTGGCCTAATGAGAGATGAGTAGAGGGAGACAATGACATCTTTCTTCCTGGATGCAAAACCCTTAGTAATGAAATGTGAGACATAGAAGAACTTTCTGACCACAGTGGCAATGTGGTGGTTAAAAGAGAGGTTGCTTTCAACCTGTGTTCTTAGATCTCTTATAATGCCTTCTGTGTTCAGTGGACTACCATTTATGTGGTAATTCAAGGGAATTGGGTTTTTCCCAAGGAGGAAATTGTTGGAGGGTGGAAAAGGTGAAAAACACACATGTAATACTGGTTAAAAAGATCTGCAGATTATCTAATATAAAGTTACAGACACACAAATCAGGAGTCTCTAACTGGTTATCTGCTATCATAGATTCATATGCAGTTGCTAAGTATGCATTTTAGGAGTCCAGTGGTAACCCAGTAGGCAAATCAAGGCTGAGAGAATTAACCCCTGTACCACAGAAAGCACCTCGTTAACAATTCATGTCCTTGTCCCTCAGTTTATCAAAATCTATATTCGTTCATTCAGTCCCTCTTTCTTTTATGCATACTTTATCCAGTTCAGGTCTGTGGCAGTGCTAAAGTCAGTCACTGAGCTCAGTGGATGCAAGACTGAGAAACTAATACTGGCTAGAAAGCCAGTCCTTTCTGTGTTGTATAGATACACTTAGACACAACCACCCACCCATACACACACACTCCTAGGGGAAATTTGGTGGATAGCTAATTCACTTACAGCCTGTCTTCCAAGTGTAGGGGAAATCAGAGCATGTAGTGAATGTTTTTAACTGACATGAGCATTTCAAGATGCCTGCACATTCCTGTGGGTGAGGTGTGTGCATGTACATGCATGTGTTCTCTGATGAACTGTAGTCATGTACAAAACTGTTTCTCTGCCCTATACCAACTGCTTGCCCACATATATTCCAGTTCCGATGTGACCCTGAATAGGACACAGCAGGTATCAGAGTGTGATTGAATGAAGGAATATGCATATTTTAGGGTTAAAGAACTGGACCCAGCTAAAAAGTGGCATGGCTTTCACCATGTATTTCATAGTTGTGTGAATTTGCATTGTGTTTACAAGCCTGTCATATTTTAATACTTTAACTGCAGCATAGTCAGTACAGGCTTGCTCTGTATTCTTCTGTCAAAGGTTGTACTTCCATTGTTAGTACTATGGATCTTTTAAAAACTTTTTTTGTAGACCATTATTTTTCTGACAGAAATCTTGCTGTTAGTTATTCACTAGTAGCATCTGTCTTTTTTTCTAGTATGAATTCAGTGAGATTCATATGGTAATCCTTCCAAAGGTCTTGCAGTTCAAGTCGGCATTCTCCTTTATACAACAGAAAGTCTGATATTAGATCTGTTTCGGTAGCAGCACAGTGTCTATCACCCATTATATAGCCTTTGACAGTATAAATCTGAGTGTTATAGTTGCTTATAAACATCATGTTGTGTTACGGTTTCTCTACTTCTATTTCCACTTGAGTTCTGTATGAATCTGAACACGTCACTCAGTACACATTGTTATTGCCTTTCTCCTATAAACAAAGCTGATGTGCTTAGATGGTTTGCTTACTTAAATGAGAAAAATATGTTTAGGCTGCTGTGGACTTGACTACAACCTTCTTCCATAAATGGTTTGCTAGTCTATACTGGTTCAAGTGTCCTTTGTCTTACTTGTATTTTAGCATCCAGGTCATTGTTCAAAAAAGGGTCACAGACAGTGATGCTCAAAACATTCATCCTATGCAAATCGACAAATTGTTTTGTGTTCGTATTCTTGCCTGCACAGCATTAGATGACTCCTCTGTGTTCATATTTCCTTTGTGCTCTACTTATGAACATCTTTCAGTGACAATGATAATGTCATTCCATATACCTTTATGATTTATGAATAGGTTTTTAATTCTTTCCTAATTAAAACAATCACTTTTATTTTGGTTCATACAATTCTTTTTTTATCGATGCAAAATCACACATTTCAAGAGTTTTATCTTCCAAACGTTCTTAACAAAATAATTTAGCACTGCATCCTCTGCTGAAGTTATTCTGATATATTGCCCATGTTAAACATACATAATGTAATAAGACCAGTTATAAAAACGGTGCTTTCTGAAGTGGCCAATATCATACATCATGTCTGTTATATTGATCATGCAAAACATACATGATGTGATAAAACAGTAATAAGAGAAACTATGGTTTCATTTGTAACCACGAATCATACAGCATTTGCTTTGCTGTATTTTCAGTATAGCGAAGTTGAAACCATTGAATTTCAAAGCAAAGTGAATGGTATACTGAATGATTCAGATTTATAGCAGTCTTTGAAGAGATGATATCTAATGACCCCCCCACACACACACACACACACACACACACACACACACACACACACACACACACACACACATTGATCATATAATGGAACAGGCAGAAAGATACCTAATGTTCAGAATTATACAAAAAAACTGAAATCAAATTATAATGTGGGAGGAAATATCCTACTACAATCAGCAACGTTCATCATCTAATTCTAGGAATGAATGTAGCAAAAGTTAAAAATCTTCTTGAGAGTTTTTATGTTTAGGTAAATACAGAAGCTGTTTGTTGTATCAGGTTACACTGATGAAAATAAAACAATGATTGCAATTAGAAAAGTACTGTTTAAAGAGAAGGATGAAGTATTTAGTTCAGCTGCACATACATTTATATAATGTTTTACAATAATAAATCAATGGACCTGGTGTATACATGTCAACTCTGCCAGCGTACTTAATTACCTGTCTGTTCAATGCATACAGAGTCTACAAGTTCTATACTTAAACATTCAGATTTTTGAAAAATAACGTTTTCATTCATTCACTAATAAATGACACATTAAGCATCCAAAATGACAATTCCTTGTTTGCTTGCTTTTTATATCTTTACTACAGAAAACAGAAAATAATAACAACAAAAAATTACTATTATTTTACTTACTAGACTAGTAAAATCCAGTTGTTATATATGGGAAGTTTTAGTTCCAACCTTTTAAATAAAAAAAAAAAAAAAAAAAAGAAAACATGCCTATCAGACAGCTGGGTAGCTGTGTTAATCAGTTGTTCTTCTGTTGCCTTGTAAACATTATTAAATGCTGTCATCTGTACTGGTGTCATCTGTCCTAAATCCAAATTAGCATGCAGTTCTAACTTATTAAACTTTAACAGACTACTGCACAAGCACAGCTATGTGAATGTTCGTTTTCCAGTTTTGTAAACACCATCTGCTGTTTAAACAACTACACCTTATAAAGCCAAATTAACATGATGAGTCTGTTTACTTATGTCAATTCCATGTGCATCTATCTCTACAATAGATATATGCAATATATATCTATACATACATACACACACGTGTATATATATATATATATATATATATATATATATATATATATATATAATGTATGTGAATATATATATATATATATATGTGTGTGTGTGTGTGTGTTTGAATATATATATATGTATGTGAATATATATATATATATATATATATATATATATATATATATATATATATATATATGGATTTCCTTCATTTTGTCAACCATCCATTTGGTCAACGAGTGATAATGGTGGTGCTTTAAAATGAACATACGGATAGCTGAATGGTGAAAATGTTCCGGGAATGTTTTGTCGAGAAAGGTTAGTGGGATTGTTTGGGATAACACTTTTTGTACATGTGTGTGATAACCAGGGTTAGGGCTGGAGATAGGTGAGAAGATAGGTTTTGTACATTTGTGTGCAACTGTGTGGTCAAGGTTAGGTATGGGAATAGATGTAGAGTTGTTAGTATGTGTTTGGGATGTTTGTATGTCTCGGTGTGTCTTGTACTCTGGCAGTATTATAAGAAGTACTTTTTGTATTCATTTCAGAATAATGTTTTCTTTTGTAAAAACTAAATCCCACTATGTACTAAGAATGTTGTATTATCTCTTCTTTTATAAACTACTATATTTGTTAATTAATGTCTAAGTAATGTAATACTGGAGCTTTTCTCCTCAGGTCTCTGCTGAAAAAAGGCTTCTGCCCAGCCAGACTAACCCGGTTAACAAATGTCAAATAAAAAATACAATTTTTTTTGTAATGTGCAGTTACACTGAGGGAAGGGGCAGCATTATTGTTAGGGTTGCACCCATTATTAAGGTGTTTCAAGGTGGCCTGTAAGTATGTAAACTTCAGAAGTTAGCAGGAACAGCTTTATACTAATATCATGAGACGTCACTATGAAAGGCTACATGTACTTGCCATTGCACCACTGATACATGGATAAATCAGCTGTGGTAGTAGCCTTACTCTGCAGGTGTCCATTGATGGGCACCATTTTAACTCGTTTATAAGTATGAAAATGGGATGGATAGAAAATGTGGAAAAAGGGACAGATGTAGACCAGGGGAAAAGTGTTAGGTTGGCAAAAGTCCTGTGCTGGAGGTGGTAGGAGAGAAACATATTTTAATTTTTTTGGTACAGATAGACCTTCCTTTTTTTGAAATATGTAAGGGAAGGAGAGGTAAACATAAAGCAAATCAAGGACAGGCATGAGACAGGGAAGAGATAAGGGTTTTGACAGAAAATATAAATGAGAGATAATGTGGACAGTCAAACAGTAAGTAGGGAATCCAACAAATGGAAGGAGAGACAGATTTGTCAGCTGGTAATGAGAAGGACAACTGAGAGTGGGTGAATGCTCAGATGACAGGGTGCATGGGACAGCCACACCTCCAAACTGGCCCAGAGACTTTCAGTGAGAGCCATGCCTATGGGTATCTGAGTCAACAGTCTCAGACATTAATGGGGTCATCTCCAGATGCATAATATCTGGAGTTTGCCAGTTCGTTAAGTCTTTTGCCTGCCTGCAGGAGTTGCCTACAGGGAACAATCCAACATTTCTTCCTAATAAACAAGATCCCAGGATATGCAGGTGGTGGAGATATCTTACTTGACATAGTAGAGAAATGCAGCCAAGGTGCCTGAGGCTGCTCATGACCTGTAGAGGGAGGCAAAATGGGAAGAAAGCAATCAATAAAATATTGCAAAATAACTAAGAATTTGTTAAACAAAAGATGAAATATGCATTGGGTTACGCAACTAACCACTCTAGCCTTTGATAGCAGGGGTGACAGTTCAGATCTCTTTCTTCATGTACTTAAAATAAAGTGAAACAGAGAAAGGGCACTGTTAGCATATGACAGGAATTGTTTTTTTTTTCTATAATGAATAACATTATGCTGAACTGGCATGCTACTATTCTATGAAAGGTGCATACTAGGTGTGTTCCTGTCATGGGACTTTTTGACACTGGCTACCTCCTGACTTGTAAATATTCATAGTATGTCCACAGACACCTGGAACCTGCACATATCTCAGCCACACAAATAAAGAAAAACTGCTTAATTAAACCTATTCAGAATATATGAATGAAAGCTTTTCCTTGTACAGGTGTAATTTCCCCTACCATATCCCACTATCTGCCATGGGTCATTACTGTATTGACTAGTGTCATAAAATGCAGTGAAAATACTAAACTGTACAGTGATACATGCATTTACACACAGAGAGGTACAGTGCTTGGAAGTGTTGAGAGAAGTAATGACTATTATTTTTACAAACAGGAAGAAAAAAAACATCATGAAGCCTTACCTTAAAACAATATAATCCCTATGGGCTGAATGCTGATTGCCAGTGCATTGCACAGTTGAGATTTAGTTAAATCCACAAAATTGCCATAATGTAAAGCTGGCAGCAATTTTACTATAGAAACAAACCCTTTTTATGACCATCAACTGCAGTAATAAAAACCAAATGATCTGGCTACTGATCCTAAACTACTACCACCCACTGGCTAAATGGTCAGGCTGCCATCTCTGCAGGTCCTCATAGCAGCACGGTTAATGCAAAACTGGTTAGCCAGCTGAATCCACCAATCATTTATTTCAAATCAAACATGCTCGACTTTATGCAGGTGACCCTAGAGGTGGTGCAGTAGAGGTAGAGAAGTATTTTTTTTTCTCTCCTTGGAATATCCATTTGGGGCTTCGCACTGAACTATTACAGACATCATCTCTTCTAGCCAGAGGCATGAAACAGCATGGTGGCTACTCTGCAGAAGTGAGACTGCTAAGTGTGAAACATGCCTTGGACAATATGACTATAAGCAATACAAGTAGGTCAATAACACGTTGAATGTGAGATTCAAGTCAGGTGCACATACATTCGCAAGTCAGAGCTGGTTAGTGCTAGTGAAAACTCGCTTCTAATGATGAGGACTTGTGTACATCTGTGAAGCATTGCAGTTTGTAGACCAGTGTGCCTAAATGCCTCCATAAAACTCTCCAGCTTTTTGAAAAGTCATGCTCATCACCATTTTGTGTGTAGCAGATCAAAGTAAAAGCAAAAATATATTTAAACTAAACTGAAAGTTGTGATAGAGTGAACATATTAAGAGCATTTCTTTACAGCAAGAAATGATTCAACAGTACTAATAAGAGAACTTTTCTTACTTTTCCTAGCAACTACCAGTCACTCAGCAATTTCATGCTAATAATCTTGAAAGTTATTATTATTATTTTACATTTGTTTACTGGGATAGTCTGAATGAACACTAGTGTCCATTTTCAGCAGAGGCCCGGGGAGAAATGCTCCACATAGTATAAAATCAACAGCAGTTAATAACAGTTGTGATTGCAGAAGTCAAAAATGAATTAACAGTTGCCAAAAAGTCAAAAGATTTAAAAGTACAGAGTAAAATGATTACAGAAAATTTAAGATGATAAAACAAGTGAAAGTAGGAAGATAGTTGTATAGGACTTACTGAATACGTTAGGGACAGAACAAACATTAGATAAAAAATGGCTGACTGCTAGTGATTAAAAGTATGTGATCTTAGCACATTAGTATTCACTAGGAGTATAAGGAAGAGAGCACAAGTTGAGTACAGAAATTAGACTTATAATTAACAAGAAGCATAAGGAAATTATACTCTTGCAATGTAATAAGAGTACAAGGTGGACTATAGCAGTAACATAGCCGGTTGGTGAGAAGGTAGGATTTAAAGTGTTGTTTAAAAGTGGGAGTGCAGGTTAGTAGACTGATGTCAGGAGGAAGGCTATTCCAGGTTTTAGCAATTTCATTGGGGAAGAGAGATTCACTAGAGCTGTATTTGCGTGGAATTTCTTCAATCAGGGCTTTGTTGGTGGAACATAATTGTCTATTTTATTTATGGATGTATAGTAGGCCAGTTAGGGCAGGGGCTTTCTCTGGGTAGTAGAGTATTTGGTGTGCCAGATTGAGATGATGGCATCTTAAAAGATTGGGGAATTCAAGCCAGTGTAAAATAAGCAAGGACTTCCAGTGGTGGGAACGAGATTTGGTGTTGGTTGCAAATCTGGCAATTTTGTTGTAACATGTGAAAAGTTTATTAAAGCCAGACTTGTTTAGATTTGTTAGTACCGGTGATGCATAAAGTAATGTTGATAGGAGATGTGATTTGGCTATAGCAATTCTCGATTCGGAGGTAAGGTACTTTTTGCAACGATGTAGGAACCCTAATTTTTTGTGGACTTTGGATATAGTTTGAAATAAATATTTACCGAATTTTAGCTGTTGGTCAATTGTAACTCCTAGTAATTTTGCATCAGGGACTGGGGTGATGGGGGTCTTATTGCCTGACAATATAGAGAAGGTGCGTAGGTCATTAATCTTTATTGGGTGGAATAGTATAAGTTGGGTTTTTTTTGGATTCAAAATCAGTTGAGATTTATTTAACCAGTTTTCAATATCTATGAAGGATGCCTGGGCTTTTTACTGTAGGAGCTGGATGTGGGGTGCAGAGCAAATTAGGGTTAAGTCATCAGCATATTGAACTATTTCAGCATCTGTGGTGGCTAAATGAAGTTGGTTAGTAACAATGTTAAAAAGAAGGGGGGCAAGAATATAACCCTGAGGCACACCTACTGTGACTAGGAGAGGGGAAGATAGAGATTTGAGCCATTTAACAGACTGAAGACGGTTGTCAATGTAACTCGAACCATAGCAAGGTGGAGGTGCCCATAATGAGGTCAGAAAAGCAAGATAAAAGTTTATTGTGGGAAACTGTATCAAATGCTTTGGATAAGTCTAAAAATAGCAGAGACTAGCTTGTCTTGGTTTCTGTGTGTATTTATGGTGTTGGTGAAATTAAGTAGGGCAGTGGTGGTGCTATGGGATGGGAGAAATCCATGTTGAGTTTTGGATAGTAGGTTATTGGAGAGAAGGTGTGTAAGGAGTTGGCAATGAATACATTTTAAAGAATATTAGATAGGTGTGATAGGATTGCAATGGGACGATAGTTAGAAAGGTCAGTAGAGGGACCACCCTTATGAAGGAGAATGATGAAAGAGGTTTTCCACAAGGTTGGAATGGTTTGTTCAGTGATGAATCTATTTATCAGTAAGGAGACAGTTCTCTTTTTAGTAAGTAGACTCCCTCTTATCTGGTCTTACTTTAACCAGACTCCTCTTTAACTGGCCATCAAATTTCTTTCATAGCCGTAGCAACAGACAGCAGAGAAGAATAACACTTCCTCCTCCTCCGAATAATATGGAACGTCTTGGCTTGTCATTTTGATCTTAACAAACTTGCAAATATTGCAGGTTCATTTTTGTTTCAGTATTTTAACATTTTAAGATTAAAATGATAAGCCAAGGTGTTACAAAGTGCAAGGTTAAAGAGAGACCAGATAAGAGTAACTTACCTGTAGAGTAGTAGCGTGAGGAATTTAAAGTGGCCGTGAGAGAGAGGGTAAGTGTGGGTGTGTGGAGGGGGGCATGTCAGAATTAAACTTGCTGTTCTGTTCTTAGTATGAATGATAAAGTGCATGTGTGTGCTGTTGTGTGAGATAGTAGGTGTGTGTGGAATTTAAACTAACCATTTGTTGGTGTGTATATGTATGTTGCTATGTGAGAGCAGAAAGAAGGTAAGTGTGTAGATGTAGATGTATATGTGTGTGTGTGTGTGTGTGTGTGTGTGTGTGTGTGTGTGTGTGTGTGTGTGTGTGTTTCAACATGCCTCTCAACTGTCCAGATTTAGCCTCATAGTTTTGGTCAGTTTCTCAAACAATTTGTGGTTTTCTGCAAATCATGGAGGATTTAAGCCACTAAATAATTACATATATATGAGTTGCAGACTTCATATCTTTCAGAAATTGCACACAAACAAAAATCTGTTATTCTATCAACTTTCTAAGTTAAAAAAGAACAATATTTAAAATCTATCCCTATTTTCTGACTATGGCAGCCCCCATTACTTCAGACTTTGTCCAGATTTCTTGCACTGAGGTCGAGAGGTATGCATACCTCTCAACTGTCCAGATTTTTGCAGAATGTCCAGATTTATGCCTCATATTTTTGCCTGTTCTTCATAAAGCTGGTGGTTTTCTGGCAAATCACCATGGATTGAAATAACTAAATAATGCCAGACATTTGAGTTTCAGACTTAATTTCCTTCACAAAATGCATGGTAAGACAAATATTGTTTTTCTAGCAAGTTTTTCAGTCTGTAGGAACAACATTTAAAATCTGTCTGGGGGTAGGTGGTTGCAAACTAAAAATGCTGCTGTATGCTTTTTCTGATTAAACAGCCATTCGTTTATCCAGCCTAAAGTCTGGTCCCAGCAAGGCTGGATAAGAGGGAGTCTACTGTATATACTGCGATAAGCAATATTTCATATTTGTAAGTGTTGCTGGCATTGTGCAATGCCAATCCACAGGTCTGTTGTTCATGGATGTTATTGAATGCACCAAAGTACATTCTCAAACTCCCCTACCACACAGCATACACCACCAAACTATCATGCAGTTCTTAAGGCAGTGTAATGCACAGCTCAGCATTCAAGGTACACGGATACACACACACATATGCACACAGTCCACTGTTAACAATCAAAACTAAAAATAATGACATAGCAGTGTTAGATAGAGTCATGCACGGTGGCGTACATATTGTTTTAAAAATGGAGCAGCACATTCTCCCTGCTAGTACTTTCTACTGTTCTTTTTTTTTCCAAACACCGGTATTGAATTATTCCTTGTGACATAGGCAAATTTACATTAAGATAAAACTAATCATGCTATAATTAACATAAACATTTTACTTCACACATATTGCTATATATCATATAACCTAAGCAACATGACATAAGTTATTTAATTCCTGCCTTTTTTATTTGACAACAAACACCTTTATTAAACTATCACTTACTATACAGGCAATCATACATTTATACATAGGAAAACAAACCACACCAACATAATCCTAGTTGCAAGCTTTGTACATCGCAAATCATACTGACAAACTCCAAGTTGCAAACATTATACATCACTTATAAAACCCAATCTTTTTCAGTCAAACATTACATAGCTAATTTAAGCCCTACTGCCTCTTAAACCTCATTCCTCCCTTGCATGTATTATTCCCACATTTCCCATTTTTTCCTATGTGGTTTGCTTACCCTTTTCTAAAGATCCTAGTTCCAGTTGTTTTATCTCTGTTAGTATATTCACTACTTCTAGTATAGTTGGTTTAGATTTTGATTTCCGTTTTCTAGTAATGGCTTTTTTGGCAGCCACCATTATTAGACACAGCAAGGCCTTACCATGCCTAGGCAATTCCAATTCGGTATCATAGCCCAGAAAAATCATTTCCCTCTTCAAACCAATCTGCCCACCCAGAATCTCCGACAGTGCATTCCACAGGGAATCCTTAAAGTCTGCCAATTCACCACACTCCCAGAAAATATGTTCCCAATTACCTCTTTCTTCCCCATCACACCTCCAACATTTTCTGTCTGCCTGAGGAAAAATTCTCTGGAGTCTACTTGGAGTATAGAAATATCTATGCAAACATTTTTGGCAAAACTCCTAAATCTTCTAGATCTTGTTGCATATGTGGGAGACGTACATATATCCTCCCATTATTTCTTTGTGAACTGATTATCCAGCCTCTCTTCCCAATCCTTTCTGACTTCCTCTGATTGATTCTTGTAGTTATCATGCAATATTTTATATGCTGTACTAATTATTCCCTTTTTAAAGGCAGTTTCTGTTCTAGATTCTACTAAAAACTCTACCAGTGCTGGTCTTTCATTTAGGATCCCCTATTTCTTTCTCTTTGTTGATACTCTGATATCAATTCCTCAAAGGGGAAGGCAATCTGTAAGCTGCAGTCCAAATAAATTCCCATTCTATCATCCTTCCATCTCTAGTTATTTGCTCCCAATACCGTGGTAATTTCCACTGGGTTAATTCTAGGGTCAGCATGCCATAACAGCTGGGAAGATCACTGGTAGGATAACTACAGTGCTGAGGAGTACCATATTCTCATGGATGAATTAAACACCTGTGGTAAATACCTATTTGGAAAAGTGGGTCCTTGAGCAGCAGAGCATGCCCAAATATGCAACCACATGCTAATAAACATAAATGCCAGTGCTGGAAAAAGTTGTGCATTGACAGAGTATAGTAAGAAAACTAGTCATATAGAATCCATGCCAGGAGCAAAGTATGGTGGAATGGTGGTAATCCTTTCACTGTGCAAACCATGACGCCCAATGAGGATTATTTGATATACCCTTGCAGTGATGATTACAGTGGTGAGGATGATGGCATAGCTACTACTGAAGGTGGCTTGGATATTTGCAGTTTTGTATGACCACACTAAGTGCCAAATGGTGCTGAAAAAAGGCAGTATTATTTATTATTTTATATAAGTACATATTTATTTATTTATGTACATATGCATGCATGTTTGATAAGCCGCTAAGTGGACTGGACGATTGGTCCATTTCAGCCGCAACCCAGGCACCATAGTGCAAGAGACAAACAGAAGATTATATATAGACTAATGAATACAAGTACAATAACAAAGAAAAACAATGCATGTGTATGTTATTTATAATTATAAAGGCAAATTATGTTATTTACAGCATGTACAAAGTAAGCATTCAATGAGTGCTCTTTTGTCAAAAGTACATCTTTACTAGAATGAGATGACTTCAGTGTGAGCTACAAAGTCTAGCCATTGTCACAGAAGCAAAAACAGTTTTTGCCCTTAAGCATTTTTCTTTTAGTTGGCTTCTAAATAATTATAGCAACCTTAGTCCTGCATGTAGCCAATTTCAAGCAGCTGAGCCTAACCAAGAGAAACCTCTTTTTCCTGTGGAGACTTTAAAGGCCTAATTAAGGTAATGTTATATTCCTGACTCTAGAATGGTTGAGACAGAGTCACAGGTAGTACACCATGTGCATATGTCTTTAGAAGGAGCCAAATCATTGCAAAGCACTGTCTACTTATCTAAGACACATATGCAACCTCAGGAAGCGGACAGGACATTGTTGGAAGTTTGAAAATCACACTGTGCAGCCAATCCACATGGATACCAGATAAATCTGGTCAACACAACTGGTTCCCAAGACAGGTAAGGCATTTGTCTGCACAGCATCCAATGTGGCAGGAGATTTTTTGTGTTGAAATTCACAAACATTAACAACAAACTGTCCAATCCACAATAAAAAGCGTCAGGACCCAGAAACGGCAACTAGTCCAACTTTATTTACTAAAGATCTGATGAAGTCTGTTTATCACAGATGAAAGCACTAACCATGGTTGTTTCAGTGAATAAAGTTGGACTAGTTGCCATTCTTGGTTCCTGCTGCTTTTTATTTTAGATTTTACAGGATATTTTTCATGCACAGGATACTGCTACTGAGGGTCATATAGTGAGGGTGAGAGTGATGCAAGGAAAACATGAAGACATTCACCAATACATCGGAATGGCAGATGCCAGAGACAATGCAGTGATGATTCTATTGCAGAGACTGGCTACTCATACAGTATTCAGGTCAGCCTCTCGCAACATACTTGTGATGACTTACCAGACATACTGGGTTGACACAGACAATCAGCAGAGCAAATCAGTATCAAGCTCTTAGGCCATCACTTGTTCGTATTTAGTAAGACCTGCTCTAATGCTATTATTAGTGGTCAGTATTTATGACACAGTCCATATTTGGTCAGCACTTACAATACTGTAGATTCTTTAACTAAACTCCATGCCACCATGCCCTGACCAGTGGCAGCAACAACCAAATATACAACGTTCACAGGTTAAGAAATCTTAAAACAGGAAACACTCTGAATAAGAAAAATGTAAAAAATATATGCTGTTATCTGTATGTGGATGGAAAAAAAGCAGTGTTTCATCAAGAAAATGCAGTTTGATTTGGTGTCATTGCCCTTACAGGAAGGGATGAGGGTCAATTCAGTAGGCGACCCTTATCAAATTTGTTATTATGCCTACATCTGTATGAAAGGTTACTCTGTTGTCGTACATACCCTGCTTCACAACCCGGCCAACTGTTCCAGCCTATTCCACTGCTGGTGTGCCTTCAGTGATTACTGTGCAGATAATGGTGGTTGTGACCATATGGACCATACTGTTATTAGTGCTATGTGGATGAATGTTTGTTGCACAGTATGAATTGACCTCACACTCCACAGAATGAACCACCATGTAAGTCTGTGACTTTACACTGTCACACGGTGACTGTTACAGCCAGGGCTGCCAGATGTCCCTATTTGAGGGGGACTTTCCCAAGATCAGCAGTCCAATCCTGAGTCCCACACTGCCTTTTAAATTCCTGGAGAAGCAACCTCCACTTTGTGAGCTGTTCCACATTGAATAGAAGAGGCTCCACTATGGCATTTTTGATTTGCCCATATACAAATCAATCAAAAATCGCACAGGGGAGCCTCTTGTGTTCTGCTGTGTGATTTATGACTAAATCCTTGTCCCTGCAGTTTGATGTGTCATGCCTGGGTATCAAATAAAAAAACACACTGTATATAGATGCATTTACATGGAATTTGCCTATTACATCCATATTTATGAGCCCCTTCTGAAGTATATTAAAACCTAAGACCACCACGACCATCCAATCCCACCATTTTAACAATACAGTAAATATACTAAAAAGATATATGGTTTTCCAAAGCAAGGTGCTTTTGTGGTAGCTTTGCTCTGGACACAGGCTGAATTGCCAAACCAATGATGCTTTTAGAATGAGTAATCATGTAAACAATACTGCAGCAAGAATCAATTGATGATGCTGCATGGCATTGACATCCCAGTGAAGTGGATATCCATCCATTCGGGAGATGGAAAGGTGATAAGATGTGTATGTTGGGCTGGACACTGAACTTTCTGTAAATGAATCCCCAACTGTTAATTGCCACTCCAACAGTGATCCACACTTGTGTTTAATGTGGAACTGCCTTCTGTTCTGCATAAACATGAAATACCTTTTTTTTTTTGGTGTTCACAAACCAAACAAATCTGGCAACCCTAGATACAGCCCATATTTGTGGATTAGATGCAGCTGCTTTACTGTGCATGAGCCTGCAGCGTTGCTGCTGCTGCTATCAGCTGACTGTCCTTGCTTTCTTCACAGATGCAAGGGTCAGTTATTCCACCAGAGGAAGCTTCATGATTGCTAAGAGAGCTCTGTTGGCAATGATCATGATTTGGCAAACCTGATCAATGCAAAATTATATTGCAGAAAATGCAGCAAGCAGTAAACATTGTGGACATACTATAAATTTCATGCAGCGGAACACCCCCACCCCATAGCAACTCATCCAGGCATGGAAAATGTGCTTTAAGAAGTCTGAAGATTCAGTCAATGAATGTCCTTGTATGGGACAGGGCAGTGTTGTAGCAGTCATCTACAGCTCCCTGTGGATTATGGACTAGTATCATTAGCCAAGATTTGAATGAGTAGACTGCATCACCTGCAAAACCTAATGGGCAAAGTTTACAGGAATAATGGTTTGGTAATCATTTCATATTACTTGGTATGTATGGAAAACGCTATGGTGATATTCAGTGATTTTGGATTTTCTTGCTTACAAGGTTTCAGTACTGTATCCTACCATGCAGGAAATGGTTGCACAGGGAACTTGTATGCTAATGTGGAAATCATGCACACTGCCAGGATGTTGAGCTGATACATTGGTGATACACAGACACATATCACACGACAACTTACACTTAAAGGAATG
This sequence comes from Protopterus annectens, assembly GCF_019279795.1. NCBI lineage: Eukaryota > Metazoa > Chordata > Ceratodontiformes > Protopteridae > Protopterus > Protopterus annectens. Next base: position 225,194,997 of record NC_056742.1, read on the forward strand.
GTAGCCCTTCCTAATATGGTACTTCACTCCTGTGGTACAGCTGTGGCCCTGATACCTCCATGGTTTCATCCTACTGGTCCAAGCACCTTAGGTAAGCCATTCAGACAATAGAAGGTACACATAGCTATAGCTCACTCCTGTGAAACTATAGAAATTAGATAAGGTCCACCACTTAGACTGCAATAACATTGAGGAACTGCTGTAGTCAGAGTCAGATAATGGTCAAGTGGGGCTCTAAGCTGAGTAATGGACTGCTCCCCCACCCCCACAGCCAAAACAATATCCTGTTACTTAGCTGCCCCTTATTAATTAAACTGTTCAAACCTGTCAGTGTGCATATTTTTTTATTTTTATTTTTTTTACTTTTACAATGATCACATAAATTTGGATTTAATTTAAAACTGCTATTTCAAATTATTTCAAATTTTATAGCAAAAAACATACACAACCATTTGCTAAACAAAACAGTCTCACATCAAAAAGAGACTTGGCATGGTGAATACGATCATAGGATCATAGAAAGTTTTTAGGATAATGGCCTGAGGGACCTTACAAGCTTAGACAAATGTACCATTGTTACCGCAACCAGCACCTATTGCCCATGTCCAAGAGGAACACAGGTGGAACCCCTGGTGTGAATTTAAGGTTACCCAACCAATTATCCAGATTATGCTTGAAGAGGGACAGTGAGGTGTTCTCTTTGACATGAAGTAGGAGTCTATTCCAAAGGTGTAGTAACCTCTGGGAGACAAATCCGTAACTCCAGCAGGTTCTATTAATGTCACCTACCAACTTTAGATCCTTAGAACGAGTAACCCGTGTGCCATTTGACTTGCGGATGTGCATTTCCAATAAAGCAAGGTCAGGGATAGCTTTATATGCAAGGCAGAGATGACCTCTGAGTAGTCTGTATGAAACAGAGTAAAGTGTCAGTGATTTTAGCCGATCCACATAGGATAGGTGCTGAACCTTTAGGGTGCCTCCAATTGCTGCAGGTGCTTTGAAAGGTACATACCAATTATTGACCTAATGAGTTAAGAGTACAGGGAGGTGATAAATTCTCTTTTTCTTGAGGCAATGCCCTTACTTATGAGATGAGCCATAGAGAATACCCTTCATGCCTCTGTGGAAACATGGTGAACAAAGGCAAGGTTGCTGTTAACCTGAGTGTCCAGATATCCATTAGGGCATGGTCATTGATGTGGTAATTTGCAGGAACATCGGTCTTACTGAGAGGGAATATGATATTTTTTTTTTGCATTGAGTTTGAGGCCATGACTTTGGCACCAGTCATTTGTTTATGTAAGAACTTCTTGAAGGATGCTGACATAATTTGGATATTCTATGACCACACCCAGTTTGCAGTCATCAGCAAACTTTGTCAGCCACAGTCCCTTGGTTTTAGCTTGTACTTTAGAGAAATAGATTCCAAATGGTAGAGGACACAGGACAGATCCTTGTGGAATGCCACTGGTTATGGGTCTGCTGTTGTAGGTGGATTCCCCTATTTTTACTGTATGGATTCTATCAGTGAGCCACTTCACAACCTACCTTATGATATAAGTGTTGATATCTAGCTGGGAGAGTTTGTCAATGATGCCTGAGTGAGGGATAGTGTCAAATGCTTTGGCTAGGTCTAAGTAGGCTGTATGCACAGATATCCCCTCATCCAGTGCCCTGGTGACTGTCTCAAAGAGGTCCACCAGGTTTAACAGGCATGATCTCCCCTTGATAAATCCAAAATGGGTAAGATCTAGTGTTCGGATATTACCTATATCTTTAATGATAAAGTACATGATGATTTTCTCCAGTAACCAACTCTTTGCTTGCTGTGCATTTACTGAAAATGGATCTGGCAAGCCATTAAACTACAAACCATGTGTTGGGACTCGTAGTTAAACAGCATATAGTGAAGCTTTAATTGCCATCTAATTGAGGGGTGCAGAAATTCAAAATACCACTGTACAGTGCTAACAACTTGGGACAGCCAATTGAATGCAAGTGTCCCTTTTCAGAGTCGGCCTATTTGTCATCTAGTAAAGTAACCTGGGCAAATGAAGGCTGAGGGAATCAAACTCAGCATTACGAGTGACTTGGACAGAGTCACACACCAGATGAATGAAGGCTGAGGGAATCAAACTCAGCATTACAAGTGACTCGGACAGTCACACACCAGATGAATGAAGGCTAAAGGAATCAAACTCAGCATTACAAGTGACTCAGACAGTCACACACCAGATGAATGAAGGCTAAAGGAATCAAACTCAGCATTACGAGTGACTTGGACAGTCACACACCAGATGAATGAAGGCTAAAGGAATCAAACTCAGCATTACGAGTGACTTGGACAGAGTCACACGCCAGATGAATGAAGGCTGAAGGAATCAAACTCAGCATTACAAGTGACTTGGACAGAGTCACACACCAGATGAATGAAGGCTAAAGGAATCAAACTCAGCATTATGAGTGACTTGGACAGAGTCACACACCAGATGAATGAAGGCTGAAGGAATCAAACTCAGCATTACGAGTGACTTGGACAGAGTCACACACCAGATGAATGAAGGCTAAAGGAATCAATCTCAGCATTACAAGTGACTCGGACAGAGTCACACACCAGATGAATGAAGGCTAAAGGAATCAAACTCAGCATTACGAGTGACTTGGACAGAGTCACACACCAGATGAATGAAGGCTGAGGGGATCAAACTCAGCATTACAAGTGACTCGGACAGAGTCACACACCAGATGAATGAAGGCTGAAGGAATCAAACTCAGCATTACAAGTGACTTGGACAGTCATACACCAGATAAATGAAGGCTAAAGGAATCAAACTCAGCATTACAAGTGACTCGGACAGAGTCACACACCAGATGAATGAAGGCTGAATGAATCAAACTCAGCATTCCAAGTGACTTGGACAGAGTCACACACCAGATGAATGAAGCCTAAAGGAATCAAACTCAGCATTACAAGTGACTCGGACAGAGTCACACACCAGATGAATGAAGGCTGAATGAATCAAACTCAGCATTACAAGTGACTCGGACAGAGTCACACACCAGGTGAATGAAGGCTGAATGAATCAAACTCAGCATTACAAGTGACTCGGACAGAGTCACACACCAGATGAATGAAGGCTAAAGGAATCAAACTCAGCATTACAAGTGACTTGGACAGAGTCCCACACCAGATGAATGAAGGCTGAATGAATCAAACTCAGCATTACCAGTAACTCGGACAGAGTCACACACCAGATGAATGAAGGCTAAAGGAATCAAACTCAGCATTACAAGTGACTCGGACAGAGTCACACACCAGATGAATGAAGGCTAAAGGAATCAAACTCAGCATTACGAGTGACTTGGACAGAGTCACACACCAGATGAATGAAGGCTGAGGGAATCAAACTCAGCATTACAAGTGACTCGGACAGAGTCACACACCAGATGAATGAAGGCTAAAGGAATCAAACTCAGCATTACAAGTGACTCAGGCAGAGTCACACACCAGATGAAGGAAGGCTAAAGGAATCAAACTCAGCATTACAAGTGACTCGGACAGAGTCACACACCAGATGAATGAAGGCTGAAGGAATCAAACTCAGCATTACAAGTGACTCGGACAGTCACACACCAGATGTATGAAGGCTGAAGGAATCAAACTCAGCATTACGAGTGACTCGGACAGAGTCACACACCAGATGAATGAAGGCTAAAGGAATCAAACTCAGCATTACGAGTGACTCAGACAGAGTCACACACCAGATGAATGAAGGCTGAAGGAATTAAACTCAGCATTACGAGTGACTCGGACAGAGTCACACACCAGATGAATGAAGGCTGAAGGAATCAAACTCAGCATTACGAGTGACTTGGACAGAGTCACACACCAGATGAATGAAGGCTGAAGGAATCAAACTCAGCATTACAAGTGACTTGGACAGAGACACACACCAGATGAATGAAGGCTGAAGGAATCAAACTCAGCATTACAAGTGACTTGGACAGAGTCACACACCAGATGAATGAAGGCTGAGGGAATCAAACTCAGCATTACGAGTGACTTGGACAGTCACACACCAGATGAATGAAGGCTGAATGAATCAAACTCAGCATTACGAGTGACTCGGACAGTCACACACCAGATGTATGAAGGCTGAAGGAATCAAACTCAGCATTATGAGTGACTCGGACAGAGTCACACACCAGATGAATGAAGGCTAAAGGAATCAAACTCAGCATTACAAGTGACTCGGACAGTCACACACCAGATGTATGAAGGCTGAAGGAATCAAACTCAGCATTGCGAGTGACTTGGACAGAGTCACACACCAGATGAATGAAGGCTAAAGGAATCAAACTCAGCATTACAAGTGACTTGGACAGAGTCACACACCAGATGAATGAATGCTAAAGAATCAAACTCAGCATTACAAGTGACTTGGACAGAGTCACACACCAGATGAATGAAGGCTGAGGGAATCAAACTCAGCATTACAAGTGACTTGGACAGAGTCACACACCAGATGAATGAAGGCTAAAGGAATCAAACTCAGCATTACAAGTGACTTGGACAGAGTCACACACCAGATGAATGAAGGCTAAAGGAATCAAACTCAGCATTACAAGTGACTCGGACAGTCACACACCAGATGTATGAAGGCTGAAGGAATCAAACTCAGCATTGCGAGTGACTTGGACAGAGTCACACACCAGATGAATGAAGGCTAAAGGAATCAAACTCAGCATTACAAGTGACTTGGACAGAGTCACACACCAGATGAATGAATGCTAAAGGAATCAAACTCAGCATTACAAGTGACTTGGACAGAGTCACACACCAGATGAATGAAGGCTGAGGGAATCAAACTCAGCATTACAAGTGACTTGGACAGAGTCACACACCAGATGAATGAAGGCTAAAGGAATCAAACTCAGCATTACAAGTGACTTGGACAGAGTCACACACCAGATGAATGAAGGCTGAAGGAATCAAACTCAGCATTACGAGTGACTCGGACAGAGTCACACACCAGATGAGTGAAGGCTGAAGGGAATCAAACTCAGCATTACAAGTGACTTGGACAGAGTCACACACCAGATGAATGAAGGCTAAAGGAATCAAACTCGCATTACAAGTGACTCGGACAGAGTCACACACCAGATGAATGAAGGATGAAGGAATCAAACTCAGCATTACAAGTGACTCGGACAGAGTCACACACCAGATGAATGAAGGCTGAATGAATCAAACTCAGAATTACAAGTGACTTGGACAGAGTCACACACCAGATGAATGAAGGCTGAAGGAATCAAACTCAGCATTACAAGTGACTCGGACAGAGTCACACACCAGATGAATGAAGGCTGAAGGAATCAAACTCAGCATTACAAGTGACTCGGACAGAGTCACACACCAGATGAATGAAGGCTAAAGGAATCAAACTCAGCATTACGAGTGACTTGGACAGAGTCACACACCAGATGAATGAAGGCTGAAGGAATCAAACTCAGCATTACAAGTGACTCGGACAGAGTCACACACCAGATGAATGAAGGCTAAAGGAATCAAACTCAGCATTACAAGTGACTCGGACAGAGTCACACACCAGATGAATGAAGGCTGAGGGAATCACAATTTGCATTAGAGGAGCAGCTCATAACCTCACTTCTCTGTGTTAAGTACCAGACAGAGAGAGAGCTTTAGCCCAACACAGAGCATTTCAAACTTGTAGGCCTGCCAAAAAACATGGTTAATTAAAAAAGTATTCAAAATTAAAATATTAACATTAAACTCAGACTCCGTGCTGCATAGTTTTTTCACAGTCAGCAAAATAAGGAAACCAAGGATAATACCCAAAGAACATGTGATGATGTTAATTACAATTAACTCCTTCATTTAAACCATAACTACTGGGGTTACAGAAAAAAACTGTTTATACACACACACACACACACACACACACACACAAACTATAAATTACTCCCACTTTTGTGACTGTACACGTCAGATTTTGCTTGAAAACAAGTGAAGCAGTACATTTTCTCAGTAATTAAAACTATGGCATTCTGCTGACTAAATAGTAATCATATGTGATTTACCTACATTTTCTGTGAGTCTGTAGATGCACCCCTGCTCTAATCCTGCTGGGGACTGACACACACATACACGCGCGCACACACACACACACACACACACACACACACACACACACACACACACACACATAAACACAGTATTATGCAAAATCTATCATCTCCCTTCATGCACACACATCTTTATATAAATACACATATCCCATTTTGAAAATGTATCATCTCTGTTCACACACAAACATGCACACACACACACAAACACATCCCATTCTGCAAAAGATATCTACACACACACACACACACACACACACACACACACACACACACACACACACACACACACACACAGCATTATGCAAAATCTGTCATCTCCCTTCATGCACACACAACTCTACATAAATACACATATCCCATTCTGAAAACTTATCTCTGTTCACACACAAACACATCCCATTCTGCAAAAGATATCTGCACACACACACCCACACACACACATGCACACACTCACAGCATTATGTAAAATCTGTCATCTCCCTTCATGCACACACATCTCTACATAAATACACATATCCCATTCTGAAAACTTATCATCTCTGTTCACACACACACACACACACACACACACACACACACACACACACACACACACACACACACACACACACACACACACACACACACACACACACACACAAACACCATTCTGCAAAGCGTGCTTCCATTCATCATTAACTATCCCCTGTGCACTGAAATGCATCTGAGATGAAACAACAAAAATCATAACAAAATTTGTTACAGTCTACTCTTTTCCAAAACAAATCCCATTTGCAGGCAGTCCAAATACTGCAAAACATAAAATCCTGTTATCCTACTCCACCAGTTCCCACCCACTCTTCTGGAAACAAATCTCCCATGTTTTCCCAGGCTGCTGTATCAAACTGAGTGCATAGGGGAGCTTTAAAAAAAAAAAAAAAAGTTCCTCCTGTATTAAATCAAGTGCAAATTAAAAGGTATAAGAGTTTTAACTTTTTAAGGCCAGGTCAGGCCCCCAGCTGTCACCAGTCCTTAGATAGCTGCCTAGATTGCCTATTGTTGGATATGTCTTTGGCTGTAGTATCCGTCAAGCTGAAGTTAGTCAAATATACATGTGCCATGTTTGCGTGCAAAAGCTCTATGTGTGAAGTATAATGAGGAATATCCATGCCTCTGTATCCACAGGAATAGTAAGGCCATGCATTTCCTCACTTCTAGTTTGTGGACCAATCAATTTCATCAAAGCCTTGATAATCCCCTACTCCACATGAAGGTTGTCAAGAACTTCCAGCTCCTCAAATCTGCAGTGAGTTACCCTTTGTCAGTAAATTCTTCACCTTGATCAGCAAATACAGGTTAGCTCATTGGGCTGTAGTGATGATGAAAAAAAAATCATCCCATTGCATGAAACGTGTGGACAGACCAAGCATCTTTGCTGCATACAAAGTGATTAGAAATGGCAGCACTTGTCTTTTACTACATATGTCTACAATGTGTATTTGTGCAGCAATATTCAAGAGTGAATCACAAAAGGTGGGACAGGTACACCATTGACATACCATCAGCCCAGTATTTACATACATCTCCTCATTTAACGATCATTATGCACATGGGTGACACATCTGTGCAGAAAACCTCTATGAATTGCACTTCATTTGCATCTGTCTCTAACTTTCACAAGTACAAACTACTTACACGTGTAACTCGCTATGAATAGCACTCAATTTCTTGCTGTTCTTTATCTTAAAATATGTCAAGAGGTCTTCTGATTTGAGTGTGTAATAGTAAGTTTGAAACAAATTAAACACAACTGCACTGAATGAATAGTGATAAATGTAGGACAAAGAAAATAAAGCACTGCCACAGTCTCAGGTAGGTTAAGAAATATTCTGATCAGATGATCCATTGTTACTTTGCAATGAAAATACAACAATGAATGTAAAACTATCTCATGAGGTACTGAGCCCATTTCACTCAGAAGTAGGGCTGCTGTTACAGACAAGGTGTAGAAACCAATAACCATGATAAACATGGTTGCAGACTATACTTAGGACCCCTGTAAAAATGGAACCGCTACTGTTTATCTATATCTATATCTATATCTATATCCATATCTATATCTATATCTATATCTATATCTATATCTATATCCATAACTATCTATACAACCAAGTAATTTAGATGGACAAATGAAAGCTACTCAAACTGGGAAAGTGTTAATGGGATCCTCAGAAAAACATATTTTGTGAGAAAGTAAAATGTAAGGAAGGAGAAGGGTACATCTGAGTAAGGGGCACAAAAATGTTTGACAGGATCTGGATAGTCAGGAGTACATTCTCAGGTTTGCACAACTGCCATTCATCAATATACACTGAAGGCTGGCCAGTGTTCATTGTTGCCTTAGACTGTGACGAGTAACTACAATAGCAAAAGAAGCTTTGCACTGAGCAGCTAAATAGTGGAGTTGAAATACTGGCTTTCCAGGAATTTCTCCACAATACTGTTAGAACAGTCCATTCATTACACTCCTACCAATGATAAATGAAACAGGATAAGACTATTTGTTTCTATTTACACACATAATCCTATAGTAAAACATTGTCACTGACCAGATCATCTAAAATATTAAAAATTTCACTCAATAAACCTTCAAAATGAGCCAACTGTATCATGTTAGACAGTGGTAGCTGTAGCAAAGTTGTCACGCTCAGAATGTAGATGACACTATTAATTATTCACCAGCTTTAGCAGTTACCCTTGTGTATAGAAATAAACAACCAGATACAAGCCTTTAAAACTGAAAAATGATAGTCTACTGGAAAAGAAAAAAGCAGTGAACTTTGAAAACTAAATGTTGTACATCATGTTCTAACCCTAACCCTATCTGTACCTGTGCCTCTAAGTATAACCATGCCCATTGGTGGACAAAATACCCTTTCTCTAGCAGCACCATTAAACAAGGCAAAAGGGTACATGCACATCTGTTCCTTTCTATTGCCCTTAGTAACCCTAACCCGAAAACTCTTACATGCAATTGAAATTTCAAACACATAAGCTTTTGACAAACAAGAACATTTGATCATATTAACCAGTAAAAAAAAAAAAAAAATTAAAGCTAAAAATACCTACAGTTACATACATACATATGTGTGTGTGTATCTGTGTCTGTCTGTATGTATGTTATGTGTGTGTTTGTATGTGTGTGTGTGTGTGTGTGTGTGTGTATATGTATATATCTATATATATCTATATCTATATATATATATATATATATATATATATATATATATATATATATATATATATATATATATATATAGATATATTGATACAGAGAGAGAGAGATAGCTATAGATATAGATTTATATAAAGATTATAACTTGACTTAGTACAAGAAGATTGTAAAACAAACGAACAAACAAACAAGAAAAAATAACCACCAGGTAATGCAATTATAACTAGGTCACAATGCAGAGAACAGCAGCTACCTATGGGAGATATGGGAGACTGGGAAATTACATAGTCTGCCTGTTTATTGTGCACAGCCTAAAGTGGATGCACACAAGGTTACTACAAAAATAAAATGCATTTAAAACATGGTAGTCTAAGGTGGCACTCATAGTCTTTATTGAAGTAAAAAAGGCTGCTGTTATTCTCAGACCTACTTCTAAGATCACTACTGTATACTCCAGGTGTACTTCTCATTTCAGTGCTTGCCTATCGTGGAATTGACTGACACACAATAGACACCAGTACATTGCAGGACAGGGTTCCAAAGATGTTTACACTGCAGTCGTGTGCACAGGCAAGGTTTCCAGTGCTAGTACTCTGCAAAGATATCTTTATGGAGGGAAGTTTCTGTTGTGTATGAGTAAGAGCACTTGCATTTTTATGTTGGTTTGTGACTGTGTCACACACAGTGACCATTCTAGCACACTAGGGCAGTGTATGTGCTGGTCTACTAGTTTCTGAGGCAAAATGGTTATTGTGTGAGACAGAATAGGTGCATGTGTATGCATGCATGCATGTTTATGCTGGGATGAGGGATCAGTGCCTGTGCATCTGGTAACTGATATAATGCAAGTGATACATGCTCTGCTGCATTGTTAGTCATGAAAATTAGTGGAAAGTGAAGAGTTGCCCTTTAGTGAATTTCGATGGTTATGAATTGTGCCACAGCACCACAGTGCATCTTGGATCATAAGTAGAGGGTCATTTATGCTTTGACAGTGAATATTATTATAGATTACTTTTTCAACTTTCTGAATGAAATGCAGTTTGTCAGAAATGTAGAAGTGTTTTTATGTCTCAGATTTTCACATTTCCATGATTACATCATGCCAAAAAGTATTCTGAAATCATTGTTGGTATTAGGCAACAAACAAATGAAACTGTGAGGTGGAGTTTTCCCCTCATACAAACACAGAGAACCTACAAGAAATGTGACTGCAGAAGCTGTGCAGATGTTATTGCTAACAAAAAAAAAAAATAGCTTGAAGAAATGTTAGAAGCAATTTTAGCAATAGAAGGAACTGACAACGATGCATGAAATCATCCAAGGCTAACTTCGAAAGACAAATAGCCAAGGATTCAAAAGATAACCACAAAGCCTTCTTTATCTATGTTAAGAATCTAAGTGGCAACTCACAGATATGCAGTGAACTAGTGCAAAATAGCACAAAATATACTGAACCTACTGATATTGCCAACATCCTGGCAGATAGATTCAGTGCAAACTTCACCCCCTCTCACCTCCAAAAGGGCACACAACAATACCGTAAAAGTGTAGTGTCCCAAAAATCACAGACGCACAGGTGAAAACAGCCCTTTCAAAAGCCAAAAACACAGCGTCAATGGGACCAGATGGTGTCCCTGGCTGTGTCTTGCACAAACTACAGAACGAACTAACCCCCCATGTAAACACGCTGTTCAACCTCAGCCTCTCCACAGGCTACGTGCCCGTAGAATGGTGCACAGCAACGGTTATTCCTCTCCACAAAGGACGGGCCACAACTGACCCTGGTAACTATCGCCTCATAAGCCTGACTAGCCTGGTCCACAAGGCTATGGAGTGCATCATCATGGAACTCATTAACAAAGACATTGGGAACCTCCAAACACTAGA